>NC_090271.1:6708333-7012500 GCF_040414725.1 Anabrus simplex
GTCGGAGAGAATACCAATAGCATACGGATAGATAATTTGCAAGATTTGACATGGAGACAGAGAAAAAACAAGGGCATGATCCTGAAATTCCACTAGAAATCTTAAAAATGAAATTACGTCACTGGTGGTATTAACAGAAAACTTGGATATACCTCTGAGCAACATTGCCAATGGATGAGGCAAGCTACTAAATCCGGGTGACATAGTAGGTAAAGGTTTCAATGGCAAGGAAGTCAATTCAGAACGGATGTTACTCAATGATGCACGACGTTCAGATTCGTTGTCCAATGGGGCAGAGATAGTTTGAGCAGCAACGGTTATCCTATTAACTTCTCCCTTGGGAGGCGCTTCCTCACTACCTGGATTCACTATGGTGGGTTGATCAGATTTGGGAGGAACTTCCCCAGTTAACAATTGAGTGACCTTACTAGATAACTCGGAAATATGTTCCAGGAGCGTACTAGCTTCCTTCCTCTGAACGTCATTCAGTTTTAGAGACAACAGATCGTTAACCCTATTCGAAAAATGATATAGCCTGCCTTGCACACGCTTAATTTGATTTGGAGACGGATCATTTTCATCAAAAAAACTAACTACAGAAGCTAGCCCAGTAATATTCTCCGTGATCGTGGAAAGAGAGTCGTCAATTTCTTTCTCTCCCAAATTGGGGATGGAAATGGGCAAATCAAGGGACTCTCTAAGCTTGTTAGTGTCTACTGCAACCGTGCCTCCAGATTGTACATTTCTAATAGTCAATTCATAGATCAACTCCTCCTTGCGCAAATAGTTAAGAAGGAGAACATCGCGAGGGCCGGGCATGATGACAGAACAACTTGGAAAAAATCAAAAAATTCCAGCAACTGAGAAAATGGTTAGAGTTCGGAACAAACAATGTTTAGCCGTCAAAAGGGGCTAAATTGAGACCCATTCAACCACGGTCTGCTACCACTTGTTACCGGGTTTTGGTGGTAGGTAGAGGTGTAAGAAGGTGCGGGCGTGAATGGGTCTCAAACTACGGAATCAAAGTTAATGTAAAAGTTAACAAGGTTATATTTCCTTTTCAATATTAAGTAATAACAAAGAACAGGTACTTAGTAGCCGAAACACAATTTGAAATGTACAATTACAGGGATTACAGAGTTTGGGCTTCGAGCCCTGAGTTCACAATTTTTGAGCAACTAGCCCAACTTTCCGATATACAAATTTTAACAAAGGGGCAGAAGACCCCAATCAAACCCTGGAGCACTTGCTCCAAATTACACAGTAAAGCCTCCTCGAGGCATACACATTCCGTTTCCAAAAGAGCCACACGCTCTTTAATTTAAGCCTCTCCTAGGCCACACCAAACTCCACCTTCAAGTTGTCCTCAACGGACATAAACACAGGGGTAAAATACCCAATCTACTGAGGTCCATTAAATGAAAAGCAGGTTAATTGAATGACCTCTAAAACAATTTGAGAGGAGGCGAACTTGCACTCCTAATACACTTTGATTTTAAAACCTACTTTGGCACTAGGCCGTTATTACAAGGGCTAATCCCATACTACAGAGGTGACTTAATAGAATTGGTTGAGAGAATAAGTTCACCTCAAGACGATGTGAGTGGGAGCTCGAGAGGGTTAAGCACTCTCTATCCCGATATGTCGTTTTAAAATAGAATAGATACCAGTTGTTTTTACATTTTAGGAAAAGGTTACATGGTTGAACGCTTAGAACCCGCCTCGAAAGTTAAACTGCTGAGCAAGAAAAGAAAGAATTTATTAATCGGCCATTACCTTATTGTTGACCGCCGCCGAGGAAAGAGGCGCTTCCCGCCTCCTGCTATGTACTTAATACACTGAAAGATGGAACAGAAGTGGCCCGGAGACCCTAAAATCAGCAGTTTATATACTCTCGCGGAAGTTTATAGGCGTTAGGGGAATGAAAACACCCGCCCACAATGTTTTTATTGGATAGGACCCCGCAACAGATACAAGTTGGGGGAAGATACACCAGATTGGTCAGAAATTACTAAAAGAAATTCGGGATTGGATAAATCTAAAGCAAGGGGAAAAAGAGGGGTATACAGCCAACTTAAACAATAACAGAAAGAAATTTAACAAGAAACAAACTTTTGAAATAAAAATTTCTCCAACAAATAGTTCTTTGACTCCGCACTAGGGTGCGCTATTGTTGATCTTCAGTAGTGTCCTCTAGAAGAGAAAGTTCACACTTCTTACTTCAAGCGAAACAAAAACACATCAAAAGTGACACAGTTCAAAAACTCAAATTTTTCCACGTGGTGACATCTTCTGAGAAAGTAGAGAATTAATAGAGTAGATAAAGTTCAACCTTCCTCCAGAAGAGGAGTTTCAAGTGGCGCAACTTTTAAATAAACGGTGTAGAGGTGTACCGCCCGGTACAATTATTATTATTATTATTATTATTATTATTATTATTATTATTATTATTATTATTATTATTATTACGATTTCTTTTTTCTTTGTTTTTAGAAAATTAGCGTCGGCTGTTAACATTATTCCAGTGAGGATTCTTCAGTTTGCAGCCTTTAACTGAAGGTAAGTCTAAACTCTTGTTTAGTGTTTGCATTTTTTGTTCGAAAGCAACTTCTACTCTAGATAATAAAGATCTGCGAGCTGCGTGTATTTTAGCTCAGTGAAAAGGGTTAGGCTTCCTGTTAACGAACCGACTTACCCTTTCATATCCTATCATCACTATGTGTGATGCAAGTGCAGTGTCTGTAAACATGAGAATGTGCTAACGCTACTTTCAGACAGTTAGACGATATTTATAACAGGTTAGCTGTTAACAAACCAAGTAACATTTGTAGCCCTTTCCTATCCCATCATCACAATGTGCGACGAAAGTGCTTCTACACTAGGCAATAAAGATCTTCGAGTTGCATGTTTGTAACTTAGTAAAGAAGGCTAGGCTAGCTGTTAACAAACCAACTTGCCCTTTCCTATCCTATCATCACTATGTGCGATTCAAGAGCTTCTATTATAGGTAATAAAAATCTTCGAGTTGCATGTTTGTAACTTAGTAAAGATAGCTAGGCTAGCTGTTAACGAACCGGCTTACCCTTTCATATCCTATCATCACTATGTGTGATGCAAGTGCTGTGTATGTAAACATTAGAATGTGCTAACACTACTTTTAGACAGTTAGACGATATTCATAACAGGTTAGCTGTTAACAAATCAAGTTACTTTTGTAGCCTTTTCCTATCCTAACATCACAATATGCAACGTAAGTGCTGTGTGTAAACGTAAGTATGCGCTACCGCAGACATATATTCATATAATTATGTTCTTTTCTAGGTAGATCAAGACTTGTCATCGACATTTATTCGAGTCACAGTTTGAAAGGCTTGAACGTGCATATTTTAAGAATTATCGCTATTCATCCGAGTAACAGTTTGCAGCCTGCAACGTGTACATTTTAACGTATGTTTCTATCTTTTTTATTGATCATATATGTTTACATTGTTTTTAAAAATCTAAAATAGTATTATAGGATAGGAGGATTAGAAGGCATAGACAAGGAAGACGTTAATCTTATAACTTCAAACTCGTAACAATGCCTGACCTCTATAGGTAAAAACTTGGTTTCTTCCGAACTCGCGACAATGTCTGACCTCTATAGGTTGAAACTTGGTTTCTTCCGAACATCCCAACTTTTGTCTAATCTCTATTGATAAATGGTTGTTCTCTTTTCAGAACTTGTTGCACACGCTGTTCACCTAAACACTTTATTCTAAGAAAGAGAACACACTATGTTCCCCTGCGAGCTGTGTAGGGCAACGTTCACAAGACAGGATAGCCTCGCACGACATATAAAAACAAAACACACTAGCATAACATCAGCTTTATGTGAAGTTTGTGGGGTGTATTTCGCTAATGTGGAGCAATATCAGGCTCACTTAGTAGAAGTACATCAGGTATCTACTTGCGACTATAACCCTCAGGTAGTGCGAAAAAAGCGTGTAAATACTGATGTAGATGTAGAAAGCTGTAGTAACAAAAAACCAAGGAAAAATGAAGAAGTTCAAACTATACACTGCGAACACTGTAACACTAATGTACCATCTTCACATTTTCAGGGTCACTTACGAAGTAATGCGCATAAAAACAATGCCTGTAGAAGTGCTAGTAATACAAGTATCGAAGAAATTAATACTGCATTTAAAAGTAGGATTTTCAGTTGCAGGATTCGTACTAGTCAGAAGTTTCAAAGCACCGAAAACTTTTTAAATTGCGTTCAACAGGATGTGCAACAGCTTCTTGACAAAACTTTGATCATAATTTATTTAAAGTTAATTTCGAACTTTTTGCGTTGTACATTAAGAGCACAGATGAATGTGAAATAACTGAAATTAAATCAATTAATACGAAGAATTTTGTAGTAAGTGAGTCAACTAATTTTGGTGATGTATTTAGGGATATCTCGAACATTATTTCAACGAAGAGCGAGGAATTTCAGGAAAAGGAATCAGGGTGGGCTTTAGTTGAAATTTTGTATCTAGAAGTTAACATCAATAAGTACAATCCTTTGCGAGGATCTTCGTACATGGAACTGACGACATGGATTCAGGGAAAAGAAGCTGTTGTAAACATCCAAAACAATGATGAGGCGTGTTTTGCATGGGCTGTTATATCGGCTTTAAATCCTGTGAAACGGAATGTAGCAAATAGAACACCATCGTATCCTCACAATTCAACACAACTAAATTTAGATGGTATAGAATTTCCTATGCAGTTAAAGAACATTAGGCGCTTTGAACAACTAAATAATATTAGCATTAATGTGTATGGTGTAGATAAAAAGACTGTAGAAGGTCCTCTGTATTATACATGTCATAAGAAGAGTACTGGTGTTAACTTACTCTATATCGAAAACAGTGAGAATAGCCACTTTTGCTGGATTAAAAATCTGAGTAGACTTGTTGGTAGTCAGTTGTCAAAACATGATGGTAAAAAGTGGCTATGTGATGGATGCTTGCAGTATTTTAGAACTGAAGATCAGTTAACGAACCATTCCAAGAATGACTGCAATCATGTACGTACAGAGATACCTACTACAGGCAATAATGTTTTGAAATTTACGAAGTATAACAAGCAGATCTGGGTGCCTTTTGTTATTTAAGCAGACTTTGAAGCCATCCTCAAACCATTCAGCACATGCTCACCTAATCCGGACAACTCTTTTACTAATACTACACACATGCATGTCCCGTATAGCTTCGCGTATTATATCAAGTGTAGTTATGATAGTACGCTTAACAAGTTAGACCTGTATCGAGGACCTGATGCTGCTAAAGTATTTTTAGAAAGACTTGAAAGTGATGCAGTGCGTCTTGACAGTATTCTAAATACTAATATTCCTACGAAACCGCTCACCGAAATTCAGTTACATGAACATGAACGTGCTACAAAATGTAGTATTTGTAATTGCGAATTTTCTCAAAATAACCCTAAAGTTTTCGATCATGACCATTTAACTGGCTTGTACAGATGCCCTGCTCATAATAGCTGTAATCTTCAGTACAGTTTTTCATAACTTATCTGGTTACGACTCACATTTTATTTTTCACGATTTGGAGCTTCAGATGAACAAATTGATATAATCCCTCATACCAAAGAGCGGTACATTGCATTTACAAAGTGCGTAAAAGTAGATGAGGAGCACACTATAAAATTGAGATTTCTTGACTCGTTCCGCTTTATGGCGAGTAGCCTTGATAAACTTTCTAGTAATTTGCAGCCAGAACAATTTACAGAAATTCGACGCGTTTTTCCTGGAGAAGAGCAGTTTAATTTAATTCGGCGTAAGGATGGCTTCTGTTATGAATATCTTGACTGCTTAGAACGCCTCGAAGAACGCGCCTTACCATCAAAACAATCATTTTACAGCTCGCTGAATTCAGCGGATATTAGCGATGATGACTATTTACATGCACAACGTATCTGGGAGCAATTCCACATTCAAACGCTAGGCGAATACTCTGACTCATATTTAAATAGGGATATACTTTTATTAGGTGATGTTCTCGAAAATTTTCTTTGTGTTTCCAAGAAAACCTTCAGCCTTGATCCATGTCAGTATTTTACAGCACGTGGGTTAAGTTGGGATGCTATGTTAAAATACACGCAAGTGAATTTGGAACTGCTAACAGATATCGATATGGTGCACTTTAAAAAATCGTCTATTCGAGGTGGTCTAGGTCAGTTTAGTGGGCGGTATTCTAAGGCAAATAATTACATGCCAAGTTTTGACTCCAGTCAGGAATCTCAGTATATTGTTTATCTCGACGCTAACAATCAGTATGGGTGGGCGATGAGTCAGCATCTACCATTAAGTGGTTTCCGCTGGCTAACGCAGTGCGAAATTCATTATTTACAGCTGCACGCCCTAGACGATGAAGCGAATAAAGCCTATTTCCTTGAAGTTGACTTACAGTATCCTAAAGAGTTAGACACTTCTCATAATAACTTACCGTTCTGCCCTGAAAATATGAAGTCTCCGTACATCACATCAACAACAAAGATGCTAATTGCTAAGTTGTGTGACAAATCTAAGTATGTCATTCATTATCGAAATTTAAAACAATATTTGCAGCATGGTTTGAAGTTAACCAACATTCATCGCGTACTAGAATTCAATCAGTCAACGTGGCTAAAGCCATATATCGATCTCAACAATAATTTAAGAACAAATGCAGTTAACGAGTTTGAGAAAGATTTCTACAAGCTCATGACTAACAGTGTGTTTGGTAAGACTATGGAAAATGTTGACAAACGTGTTGATGTAAAATTGATTACAAACTGGGAAAATATTAAGCAAAGGTATGGTGCTAACTATTTAGTAAGTAAACCAAATTTCCATAGCTGTACTACCATACATGAGAATTTAGTTATTATACAGATGAATCGTGTTAAGTACGACAAACATACCTACGTCGGCTTTGCAGTACTTGAATTGGCTAAAACAATGATGCATGAATTCCATTACGATTATATGATGAAGAAGTACGCTCATAATGCGCAATTGCTCTACACAGATACCGATTCGTTTATTTACCAAATATAAACTGATGACTATTATAATGATATAAAGCGAGACTTGGGTAGGTTTGATACTAGTAACTATCCTGAAAATAATCAATATAACCTACCACCAGTAAACATAAGGTTCTAGGTAAAATTAAAGACGAATCGTCTGGAAATATTATCGATTCATTCGTAGGTTGTTGTTGTTTGAGTTATCAGTCAATGGACTGGTTTGATGCAGCTCTCCATACCACCCTTTCCTGTGCTAACCTTTTCATTTCTACGTAACTATTGCATCCTACATCTTCTCTAATCTGCTTGTCATATTCATACCTTGGTCTACCCCTACTGTTCTTAGCACCTACACTTCCTTCAAAACCCAACTGAACAAGTCCTGGGGGTCTTAAGATGTGTCCTATCATTCTATCTCTTCTTCTCGTCAAATTTAGCCAAATCGATCTCCTCTCACGAATTCGATTCAGTATCTCTTCATTTGTGATTCGATCTATCCATCTCACCTTCAGCATTCTTCTGTAACACCACATTACAAAAGCTTCTATTCTCTTTCTTTCTGAGCTAGTTATCGTCCATGTTTCACTTCCATACAATGTCACGCTCCACACGAAAGTCTTCAAAAACATCTTTCTAATTCCGATATCAATGTTTGAAGTGAGCAAATTACTTTTCTTAAGAAAGCTCTTCCTGGCTTGTGCTAGTCTGCATTTTATGTCCTCCTTACTTCTGCCATCGTTGGTTATTTTACTACCCAAGTAACAATATTCATCTACTTCCTTTAAGACTTTGTTTCCTAATCTAATGTTTCCTACATCACCTGCCTTCGTTCGACTGCACTCCATTACTTTTGTTTTGGACTTATTTATTTTCATCTTGTACTCCTTACCCAAGACTTCATCCATACCATTCAGCAACTTCTCGAGATCTTCTGCAGTCTCAGATAAAATAACAATATCATCAGCAAATCTCAAGGTTTTGATTTCCTCTCCTTGGACTGTAAGTCCCTTTCCAAATTCCTCTTTGATATCCTTTACTGCCTGTTCTATGTAAACATTGAAAAGGAGAGGGGACAAACTGCAACCTTGCATCACTCCTTTCTGGATTGCTGCTTCTTTTTCAAAGCCCTCGATTTTTATCACTGCAGACTGATTTTTATACAGGTTGTAGATAATTCTTCGTTCTCGGTATCTGATCCCTATCATCTTCAGAATCATAAATAGCTTGTTCCAATCAACATTATCGAATGCCTTTTCTAGATCTACGAATGCCATGTACGTGGGCTTGTCCTTCTTGATTCGATCCTCTAAGATCAGACGTAAAGTCAGGATTGCTTCACGTGTGCCTACATTTCTTCTGAAGCCAAATTGATCTTCTCCCAACTCAGCTTCAAATTGTTTTTCCAATCTTCTGTAAATAATACGTGTTAAAATTTTGCAGGCATGAGATACTAAACTAATGGTGCGGTAGTTTTCACACCTGCCAGCACCAGCTTTCTTGGGAATAGGTATAACAACATTCTGCCGAAAATCGGACGGAACTTCTCCTGTCTCATACATCTTGCACACTAAATGAAATAACCTTACCATGCTGGTTTCTCCTAAGGCAGTCAGTAATTCAGAGGGAATATCATCAATTCCAGGTGCCTTGTTCCTATTTAGGTCACTCACAACTCTGTCAAACTCTGACCTCAAAATTGGGTCTCCCATTTCATCAGTGTCAATAGCCTCTTCATGTTCCAGAACCATATTATCTACATCCTTACCTTGATACAACTGTTGGATATGCTCCTGCCATCTTTCTGCTTTGTCTTCTTTCCCTAGAAGTGGCTTTCCATCTGAGTTCTTAATATTCGTGCACCTAGATTTCCTTTCTCCAAAGGTTTCCTTGATTTTCCTGTATGCAGCATCTACCTTTCCCAGGACCATACAGTCTTCAACATCCTTGCACTTCTCCTTCAGCCATTCTTCCTTAGCTACCTTGCACTTTCTATCCACTTCATTCTTTAATCGCCTGTATTCTTTTCTGCCCTCTTCATTTCTAGCATTCTTGTATTTTCGTCGTTCATCAATCAGGTCTAGTATCTCTTGAGTTATCCACTGATTCTTAGTTGATCTTTTCTCCCTTCCTAACATTTCTTCAGCAGCCCTACTGACTTCATTTTTCATGACTCTCCACTCTTCCTCTGTAGTGTTTCCTTCAGCCTTTTCATTTAGTCCTTGTGCAACATATTCCTTGAAACAATCCCTCACACTCTTTTCTTTCAGCTTGTCTAGATCCCTTCTTTTTGCATTATTTCCTTTCTTCAATTTCTTCAACTTCAGATGGCATTTCATGACAAACAAGTTGTGGTCAGATTCCACGTCTGCTCCTGGGAAAGTTTTGCAATCCAACACCTGGTTTCTGAATCTCTGCCTAATCATAATGGAGTCTATTTGATACCTTCCAGTGTCTCCAGGTCTCGTCCACGTATACAGCCGTCGCTTGTGGTGTTTGAACCAAGTATTGGCAAGGACTAAATTATGATCAGTGCAGAATTCAACCAGCCGACTTTCTCTTTCGTTCCTTTGTCCCAATCCAAATTCTCCTACTGTACTACCTCCTCTTCCTTGGCCTACCACTGCATTCCAGTCTCCCATCACAATTAGATTCTCGTCACCTTTTACATATTGAATTAAATCTTCTATCTCCTCATATATTCTTTCAGTTTCTTCATCATCCGCTGAACTAGTAGGTATATAGACCTGCACTATTGTGGTGGGCATTGGTTTGGTGTCTATCTTGACAACAATAATTCTTTCACTATGCTGGTCTTAGTAGCTTATCCGCTGCCCTATTTTCTTATTCATTATTAAACCAACTCCTGCATTTCCCCTGTTTGATTTTGTGTTGATAATTCGGTAGTCGCCTGACCAAAAATCCTGTTCTTCCTGCCAACGTACTTCACTTATACCAACTACATCTATATTTAGCCTATCCATCTCCCTTTTCAGATTCTCTAACCTACCACAACGATTCATACTTCTAACATTCCACGCTCCGACTCGCAGAATGTCAGTATCCTTCCTGATGATCGCCCCCTCTCGTGTAGTCCCCACCCGGAGATCCGAATGGGGGAATATTTTACCCGGGAGGAAGCCATCATCAGTACATCATTCATACAGAGAGAGCTGCATGTCCTCGGGAGGTAGTTACGGCTGTAGTTTCCCGTTGCTTTCAGCGGTGTAGCAGTATCAACACAGCTAAGCCATGTTGAGTATTATTACAAGGCCGTATCAGTCAATCATCTAGACTGCCGCCCTTGCAACTACCGAAAGGCTGCTACCCCCCTTTCGATGAACCATTCGTTAGTCTGGTCTCTCAACAGATACCCATCCGATATGGTTGCACCTGCGGCTCGGCTATCTGCATCATTGGGACACGCAAGCCTCCCCACCGCGGCAAGGTCACATGGTTCGCAGAGGAGGTACTAAATCCAAATCATATTGCATAATGCTCTTAAATCAACTACAAATAAAAAGATTGAAAGGAATTAAAAAGAATGTAGTTCAGAATCAGCTAAGATTAGAAAATTATAAAAATTGTATTAAAATAATCCACCTATTTTGCATAAGCAAATGTCTGTCATTAGAAGCAAGAAGCATCAGTTGTACACTCGTTTAATTATTAAGGTAGCCCTTAATAATGATGATTGCTAGCGGTTTGTCATTCGAAATTCTACCAACACTCTAGCCTGGGGGCATAGTAGTATTGATAGGTACTACTTCACATAGAGCGGATGTGTGTGTGTGTGAATATTATGCTACAGGTGTGTACTTTGTAATATATACGCTAAGCTGTCTTACATCATAATTTACTGTACATATTGTATAAAGACAGTAAGAAGGGAGAGGTACGCTGAGAGCGTAGTACAGCGAATAATTTAAGTTTAAACTTGTACATACAAGAATTGCATTATTAATTATAAGAAAAAACATGTCCATACAAGAATTGCGTCGAGAAGGGAGAGATACGCAAACATCACTACGGTAAAATAATTTAAGAAAAAATTTGCACATACAAGATATAAATAAATAATGTAGAATTGGCATATTCTTTTATTTTAGACTATGTATTACCTTCTCTTCCTCCCGCTCCTTCCTCTTAAATACTCGAAGAAGAGTAAGTATATTAAAAAAGGTGTTCAGCAGATTCGTAAGTATGTCATCGTCTTAGAAGAGCAGCTCAGTAAGTATGTTGAGAAGATAATTTTTTCGGAACAGTGTTCGATTCTAGTCTTGGAATGCAGTATTCTACAACATCAAACTATAGTATGCAATTCTAGTTGTAATATGTTTTAAACAGGAGTATGTGTTCAAGTCTAAACCTGCATCGCTGCAGCTACGCGATGTGCATAAAGGTATCCTCAGACATGTTGTATCGTGTATCATGCTCTATTCTAGTCTTGATCACTTATTTAATGTTTTGAACACATCAATCAATGTTCTGATCACATGTTGAAGTTAACGATATCGAGTACAGTGTTCGATTCTATTCTTGTTATGTTTCAATTACTTCTTTTGTAATCTGATCTTCTTAGAACAAAGGTATCCCCTGACATGTTCTAAACACATGTTGTATCGTGTATCGTATTCTATTCTCCACGATAAAGATAGCGGCACGGTGCTCTGTTGATTAAAGATGGCAGCAAAAAGGTTAGCGATGCAAGATGGAGGACGACAGCTGTCAGAAAAGCACGTGGCCTTGTTTGCTCTGTTAATAAAAGATGGTTGTGTGAAAAAGCACGAAGAATTTTTCAAATTGCCGCCACCACATTTCAAAGGTAGTAGCTAAAGAGGGCAGCACTAAGGTTAGCGATGCAAGATGGCGGATGACAGCTGTCAAAAAGCACGTCGATTTTAAATTGGTCGCAGTGCCGTAAAGAGGGTAGCACCGAGGTTAGCGATGCGAGATGGCGGATGGCAAATGTCACGTGGAAATTACCCGCCACCACGCCATAAGGTTTAGTACCGTTAATATGGCAGCACTGGGGTTATCGATGCGTTGTTCTTGATGTTTTGTGCCGTTAAGATAGCAGCACTGAGGTTCGCGATGCAAGATGGCGGATGGCAGCTGTCAAAAAGCACGTGGCTTTGTTTACAAGTTCAAATCTCGCGCTAGTAAGGTTTAGTTGGCAGCAGTGAGGTTTAGCACCGTCAAGATGGCAGCAGTGAGGTTAGCGATGCGTTGTTGTCGGATGGCAGCTGTGAAAATCACGTGGCTTTGTTTACAAATTCAAATCTCGCGCTAGTAAGGTTTAGTTGGCAGCAGTGAGGTTTAGCCCCGTCAAGATGGCAGCACTGAGGTTAGCGATGCGTTGTTGTCGGATATCAGATGTCAAAAGCACGTGGCTTTGTTTACAAATTCAAAACTCGCGAAAAATTCAAATTTCCCGCGGTAGGAGGAGGCCTCTGCGGAGGGCCTGAGGAGGAGGAGGCGCCCGAACTGTCCACTTATACTATGTATTTATGTATGTATGTATGTATGTATGTATGTATGTATGTATGTATGTATGTATGTATGTATGTATGTATGTATGTATATGTGAGAGTGTGTGTGTGTATTGCCCCCTTTATTCCCGGTATGCTCAGCTGGAGCGTGAGAGTCCCAAGGGTGGACCGTTCACTGTCTGGCTTCACTTGCTTTTAAGGCAGGAAAGGTACGAGGGCTGACGGCAATTATAAAAAACATTTAAACAACAGGTTTTGACATTTATTTATAAACTAGCACTGGACAACAAATTTACACAAAGTATAATAATTCAATCTTGACGAAATTTTAAATAAGACTCTTCTCTGCCAGTTTTTGAGATAGAACACCATCGTTCTCCAACTCTTTCGAAGCTGAATTTAAACTGAAAACATAACAGACTGACATTACCCTACTTCTGGCTTATTTAAACGAAATACATTTTATGTTGGGAGGACCTCCTCCTGATAATGGTGTAATTATTTACAGTCACTGAGCTTCCATGGCTCGTAAATGATCCTAAGCCTTCCTAGGCTATCCTAAATTATCATGTACTCGCGTGATATCATCCACACTTTCAAAAGAAACTTTACATTCTCCAAATAAATTAAATGAATTGTGGCGTCATTGTTTTATCACATAATTTCATCTATCAAGCTTGAGTTCCATTGAACTGTACTTCATAAATTATCTGTAATAAAATATTACTTAAACCATGTCTCTTTCAGACTCATTATTATTAAATTACATTCTCAGAATAATTATTTTCACGAAACTCCTTCAATATTTTACTGAATAACAAGTGAGATTGGTTAACTCTTAGCATCTAACATTAACAAACTTTACAACTACGGGACACTTTGCCCGCACGAGTGAAACTTATTCATTTGTGTCGGACACCTTAATCTTGCCTCAACTTAACTTTAAAATAAAATTCACTAAAGGTTTAACTTCCAATAAATTAAATCGTCTTAAACAACGTTGATGATAACCTGGGCCCAACATGGTGAACACGTGCCCAGGTTAAAACCACATTTCAAAGAAAAATCACATATCAATGAAAATCACTACAACACTCACTCAAAATTCACACACAGTCATACGAATTTTATTTACATAATTTACAGCGAATTCTAGACTTTGAATATTAGCTTTTGATTATTTCCATCTGCACAAGGAATCTCAAGATGACAGTATCGGTCAAAAATTAAATTACGACCCTCACGGAAATATGATAAAAATCTGAGTAGAGTAATCACTTAGTTAGAGATAATGGAGTTGTCACAATGTTGGTCATAATAATATCAGCGGTTTAATATTTGGATGAGTTGCCGACTACAAACACGCACATAATACAGGTCAAACGCTAACAGCTCGAATTCATGGTTCATGAGTCACGAAATTATTCTTACTTCAAATCTACACACATCAATCAAGACGTGCTCCAACATTTGAAGAAGTTATGGTTCACCAACACATACTCTCCAAATAAATTCAATAAATGCAATAAATGCAAGTAGTATAATACAGGGATTCGGCGGCCGCCTCCGCCTCCGGCTCTCGCAAGAGGCCTCCGCCTCCCGCGGGAAATTAGAATTTTGGCGGGATATTAGAATTTTAGCGCGAGATTTGAATTTGTAAACAAAGCCACGTGCTTTTTGACAGCTGTCATCGACAACAACGCATCGCTAACCTCACTGCTGCCATCTTGATGGGCCTAAAGCTCAGTGGTACCAACTTAACCTAACTAGCGCGAGATTTGAATTGGTAAACAAAGCCACGTGTTTTCTGACAGCCACATGCTTTTTGACAGACAACAACGCATCGCTAACCTCAGTACTGCCATCTTGACGGGCCTAATCCTCAGTAGTACCAACTTAACCTCACTAGCGCGAG
The DNA here is from genome assembly GCF_040414725.1 of Anabrus simplex. Taxonomy (NCBI): domain Eukaryota; kingdom Metazoa; phylum Arthropoda; class Insecta; order Orthoptera; family Tettigoniidae; genus Anabrus; species Anabrus simplex. The sequence continues at coordinate 6,722,800 of NC_090271.1, forward strand.
ATAAACAAATCCACGTGTTTCTGACAGCCACGTGCTTTTTGACAGACAACAACGTATCGCAAACCTCAGTGTAGCCATCTTGACGGACCTAAATCTCAGTGCTACCAACTTAACATAACTAGCGCGAGATTTGAATTGGTAAACGAAGCCACGTGTTTTTTGACAGCCACGTGCTTTTTGACAGACAACAACGCATCGCTAACCTCAGTGTAGCCATCTTGACGGGCCTAAACCTCAGTGCTACCAACTTAACCTCACTAGCGCGAGATTTGAATTTGTAAACAAATCCACGTGCTTTGTGTCATCCGCCATCTTTATCGCAGTAGCTGCAAATTCGTCACCTGTCATCGGCAGTGCTGCCATCTTGGCGGGTCTAAACCTTAGTGGTACGAACTTAACCTCACTAGCGCGAGATAAACAAATCCACGTGCAGCTGTCATCCGCCATCTTTAATCTATAGAACACAGTGCTGCCCTCTTTAGCTAGATACCTGTGGTGGCAGGCAATTCTACGTGACAACAGCCATCTTTGAGCACCGTGCCGCCCTCTATGTGGTGGCGGCAATTTGAAAAATTCTGCATGCTCTTGTTTGGAAACAAACCCACGCGCTTTTTGACAGCCATCATCCACCATCTTTAAGCAACAGAGTACAGTGCTGTCCTCTTTAGCTAGATACCTTTGAAATGTGGTGGCGGCAAATTCCACGTGCTCTTGTTTGGAAACAAAGCCACATGCTTTTTTGACAGCTGTCATCCGCCATCTTTAACCAACAGAGCACTATGCTGCTATCATGCGGGCAATTTCGTTAGCTGTCATCCGCCATCTTTAATGAACAGAGCACCGTGCTGCCCTCGTGCGGGGCAATTTCGTTAGATGTCATCCGCCATCTTTAATGAACAGAGCACCGTGCTCCCTCATGCGGGGCAATTTCGTTAGCTGTCATCCGCTATCTTTAATGAACAGAGCACCGTGCTGCCATCTTTGTGGTGGTGGCGAATTTCACGTGCGCACTCTTTCTGGTGGTAGCAAATTCCACATCCGCCATCTGAGAGCACCGTGACGTACTCTTCGTTGTGGCGGACAATTTAAAAGAACATGTCAAGGAATACCTTTGTTCTGAAAGAAAAAATAATAAGACTACAGTTCTGAACGGCTTGCGTAAGATAGCGATTGTTATAACCTCCTTTTCCCTGCTCTGTTAAGGTATAGCTTTATCGAATACTTGAAGATTATATTACAAAAGAAGTGATTAAGAGTATAATCGAACACTGTACTCGATACAACATATGATCAGAACATTGATTGATGTGTTTGGGGTGCACCTTCGTTCTAAGAGAATCGAACCCAAGTCTGCCGGGTGAGAGGCAAGCTCACTAATCTAAACCGTAAGAGCCGGTAATTCTCTTTCTATATAATAATTTCGTGTGGCTATTTCTAGCCACATGCAGTTAAAAATAAATCCTAGTCTTGTTACATCAGGAAGGGTAACTGGCTAAATCCTGGTCATTCAGCGTCAGGAAGGGCAACCGGCCATAAAACAGATTCTTCCGATTTAAACTCTTGCTTCAGAAGGGGGCACTCTGCTGTAAAACATATTTTTAATCCCAAAAGAATCGAACCCGAGACTGCCGGGTGAGAGGCAAGCACACTAAACTAAACCGTAAGAGCCGGTAATTCTCTTTCTATATAATAATTTCGTGTGGCTATTTCTAGCCAAATGCAGTTTAAAAATAAATCCTAGTCTTGTAACATCAGGAAGGGTAACTGGCTAAATCCTGGTCATTCAGCGTCAGGAAGGGCAACCGGCCGTAAAACAGATTCTTCCGATTTAAACTCTTGCGTCAGGAGGCGGGCACTCGGCTGTAAAACATATTTTTAATCCCAAGAGTATCGAACCCGAGACTGCCGGTGAGGGGCAAGCACACTAAACTAAACCGCAGGAGCCGGTAATTCTCTGTCTATATAATAATTTCGTGTAGCTATTTCTAGCCAAGTGCAGTCTAAAAATAAATCCTAGTCTTGTTGCATCGGAAGGGTAACTGGCTAAATCCTGGTCTTTCAGCGTCAGGAAGGGCAATCGGCTGTAAAACATATTTTTAATCCCGGCCCTGTTACGTTAGGAAACACATCTAGCTGTAAAAAAGGAGCTCCAAACATTTACAGTGTTAAGCTTTAGTAGCAGGCTATGTGCTCACACCGGGTTACATTTTTTGTTCCACCGCATAGAACACTGTCTTTGAAGTTGTATCGGCGCAGTCAGTCAGAGCGACGTGAGGAATGCATGCGTTGACTGAAATTGTACACTCGGCTTCCGGCTGTAGTAACCTTGAACGAGGACACTGCGTGCTGATAAGCTACTTGTAACGCACGGAACATTTTCTTAGCCGTGTAGCATTTAGCTGGTGTGAGTTCCTAACATAAAATGTTATGATTGTGCGGAGATGTTAAAACACAGTGCCAGCACATAGCCTACTCCTATCGAAAGAGCTTACACGGCGCCGGCACATAGGCTACTCATGTTGAAGGAGTTTGTACAAAGTTTAACGTCCCCATCAACAGCCCTTACTTAATGCTGGCTTTTGCAAACCCTCTGGTTATTCGAAACTACCTGAGAATGTAATATGTAACAGTAGGATCGCCCCCACCCGACAGATGAATCACCCTCAACGTATTGTACCCGCAATCATTCTCGCTACTTCGGGAGATACCGGGTTCGAACTCCTCCTGTCGGAAGCCGTAAAAATAGCAAATGCTAGGCGAGGGACCTGCGCGATCGTCATAACGTGAAATTACAAGATCTAGCTAGATGCAGTTTTAGCTCAATACCTTTAAGTGCCTACAGGTAAGGAATACCGCGGATGTCGGCTTCTTGCTTAGCTTAGTACCCTCCCGTTTAAGTCCAGAGGTCGAGGATCGCGCACTAACTTTCCAAGGCTCGATCCGCTGCAGAACTCTTAAATTCTGACACCTCGGCATCAACAGCAGGTTCGATCCCGGCTTAAATACGTCAGCCTGCAGAACTCAGCGTAAGACCCTCAGGAGAGCTCTTGTTGCATAAACATTTCGTTCCAACTGTACTGCAAACGTCTGCAATTCTTGATATCCGCTTGGTAACAAGGAGCATATTTACTCGCTGCAGTCTGCGTGAAGCGCTCACAGTTCTTTGTGTGTGTGTTTATTACGTGCACATCTCCCATCTAAGTACTGTCTGCTGTGAATATTATTCTTCAACCTTCAACTTAAGGTAAGCCTGAACTGTTAGTTACTGTTTGCAAAGCAATTTCTATGCTAGGTAATAAACATCTACATTCATATATTTTCTTTTCTTTTTTTTTAGGTACAACTAGAATATTATCATTCGAGTTACAGGCTTGAAAGTACGCATTTTATTCATCCGAGTAACAGTCTACAGCGCGAACATTTTAAGGTATGTTTCGAACTTTGAGTTGTAAAGATAGCTAGGCTAGCTGATGTACCCTACACTACATTCATATATGTTTGTTCTTTTTTTAGGTACGACCAGAATATTGTCTTTCGAGTTTCAGGCTTGAACGCACGCATTTTATTCATCCGAGTAACAGTTTGCAGTCTGCAGCGTGAACATTTTAAAGGTATGTTTCGATCTTTGAGTTGTAAAGATAGCTAGGCTAGCTGACGTACCCTACACTGCATTCATATATGTTCCTTCTTTTTTTTAGGTACGACCAGAATATTATCATTCGAGTTTCAGGCTTGAACGCGCGCATTTTATTCATCCGAGTAACAGTCCGCAGTACGTGCATTTTAAGGTATGTTTCGAACTTTGAGTTGTAAAGATAGCTAGGCTAGCTGACGTACCCTACACTACATTCATATATGTTCCTTCTTTTTTTAGGTACGACCAGAATATTATCATTCGAGTTTCAGGCTTGAACGCACGCATTTTATTCATCCGAATAACAGTTTGCAGCGCGAAGATTTTAAGGTATGTCTGACCTCTATAGGTTGAAACTTGGTTTCTTCCGAACATTGTAACTTTAAGCTAATCTCTATTGATAAATAGTTGTTCTCTTCAATCCTCATGCTATAGAAGAGGTTAATCTTATAATTTCAAACTCACAGCAATGTCCGACCTCAATAGGTTGAAACTTGGTTTCTTCCGAACATCGTAACTTTAATCTATTGGTAAATAGTTGTTCTCTTCAATCCTCATGCTATTTCACGGCAATGTCTGACCTCTATAGGTTGAAACTTGGTTTCTTCTGAACATCGTAACTTTAGTCTATTGATAAATAGTTATTTTCTTTAGTCTGCATGTCATAGAAGATGTTAATCTTATAATTTCAAACTCACAGCAATGTCTGACCTGTACAGGTTCAAACTTGGTTTCTTCCGAACATCGGAACTTTAGTCTATTGATAAATAGTTGTTCTCTTCAATCTTTCATGCTGTAGAAGAGGTTAATCTTATAATTTCAAACTTTCAGCCATGTCTGACCTCTATAGGTTGAAACTTAGTTTCTTCCGAACATAGCAACTTTAGTCTATTGATAAATAGTTGTTCTCTTCAATCTTTCATGCTGTAGAAGAGGTTAATCTTATAATTTCAAACTCACAGCAATGTCTAACCCCTATACGTTGAAACTTGGTTTCTTCCGAACATCGTAACTTTAGTCTAATGATACATAGTTGTTCTCTTCATTCTTTCATGCTGTTGAAGAGGTTAATCTTATAATTTCAAACTTTCAGCAATATCTGACCTGTACAGGTTGAAACTTGGTTTCTTCCGAACATAGCAACTTTAGTCTATTGATAAATAGTTGTTCTCTTCAATCTTTCATGCTGTAGAAGAGGTTAATCTTATAATTTCAAACTTTCAGCCATGTCTGACCTCTATAGGTTGAAACTTGGTTTCTTCCGAACATAGCAACTTTAGTCTATCGATAAATAGTTGTTCTCTTCAATCTTTCATGCTGTAGAAGAGGTTAATCTTATAATTTCAAACTTTCAGCCATGTCTGACCTCTATAGGTTGAAACTTGGTTTCTTCCGAACATAGCAATTTTAGTCTATTGATAAATAGTAGTTCTCTTCAATCTTTCATGCTCTAAAAGAGGTTAATCTTATAATTTCAAACTCACAGCCATGTCTGACCTCTATAGGTTGAAACTTGGTTTCTTCCGAACATCGTAACTTTAGTCTACTCATACATAGTTATTTTCTTTAATCTGCATGTCATAGAAGATGTTAATCTTATAATTTCAAACTCACAGCCATGTCTGACCTGTACAGGTTCAAACTTGGTTTCCTCCGAACATCGTAACTTTAGTCTATTGATAAATGGTTGTTCTCTTCAATCAGCATGCTATAGAAGAGGTTAATCTTATAATTTCAAACTCACAGCAATGTCCGACCTCTATACGTTGAAACTTGGTTTCTTCCGAACATCGTAACTTTAGTCTAATGATAAATAGTTGTTCTTTTCAATCCTCATGCTATAGAAGAGGTTAATCTTATAATTTCAAACTCACAGCAATGTCTAACCTCAATAGGTTGAAACTTTGTTTCTTCTGAACATACCAACTTTAGTCTATTGATAAATAGTTGTTCTCTTTAATCCACATGCTGTAGAAGAGGTTAATCTTATAATTTCAAACTCACAGCAATGTCCGACATCTATACGTTGAAACTTGGTTTCTTCTGAACATCACATCTTTAGTCTTTTGATAAATAGTTATTCTCTTCAATCCATATGCTGTAGAAGAGGTTAATCTTATAATTTCAAACTTACAGCCATGTCCGACCTCTATAGGTTGAAACTTGGTTTCTTTCAAACATCGTAACTTTAGTCTATTGATAAATAGTTATTCTCTTTAATCCGCATGCCATAGAAGAGGTTAATCGTATAATTTCAAACTCACAGTCATGTCCGACCTCTATAGGTTGAACATCGCAACTTTAGGCTAATCTCTATTGGTTGTTCTCTTTTCAGATGTTTCCCTGCTCGCAGTGTAACGAAACGTTCAGAAGACGTGACATCCTCACACGTCATGTAAAATCGAAACATCGTGATGCGTCTGATACGTTTTCCTGCGGGCAGTGCAACGTTACGTTCGCAAGGCGAGATAACTTTATGCGCCATATAAAATCAAAACACCATAGCATAACATCTGCTTTATGTGAAGTTTGTGGTGTGTATTTCGCTAACGTAGAGCGATGCGAGGCTCACTTAGTAGAAGCGCATCAGGTATCTACTTGCAACTATAACCCTCAGGTAATAGGAGAAAAGCGTAAAAAACGGATGTAGCTGTAGAAAGTACTAGTAGTAAAAAACCTAGAAAAAATCATGAACTTCAAACTATTCACTGCGAGCACTGTAACACTGATGTACCATCTTCGCATTTTCAGGGACACTTACGGAGTAATGCGCATAAAAATAATGCTAGAAGAAGTGGCTGTAATGCAAACATCGAGAAAATACTCCATTTAAAAGCAGGATTTTTAGTTGTAGAATTCGTGCCAGTCAAAAGTTTCAGAACACTTCAAACTTTTTAAATTGTGTTCAACCGAATGTACAACAGCTTCTCGCTAAAACTTTGTCCAATCAAAATTTATTTAAAGTTAATTTTGAACTTTTCGCCTTGTACATTAAAAGCACGGATGAATCGGAAATAACGGACATTAAATTATTTAATACGAAAAATTTCGTCATAAGTCAGTCAACTAATTTTGGTGATGTACTTAGGGATGTCTCGAACATTATTTCAACTAAGAGCGAGGCATTTCAGGAAAAGGAATCATGGTGGGCTTTAGTTGAAATAATGTATCTAGAAGTTAACACCAATAAGTACAATCCCCTGCGAGGTTCATCGTACATCGAGCTGCCGACATGGATTCAGCGAAAAGAAGCTGTTGTAAACATCCAAAACAATGACGAAGCATGTTTTGCATGGGCGGTGATGTCGGCTTTAAATCCTGCGAAATCAGACGTAGCTAAGAGAATATCATCATATCCACACTATTCAACGCAACTAAATTTCGATAGTATAGAATTTCCTATGCAGTTAAAGGATATTAAGCGCTTTGAGGAACTAAATAACATTAGCATTAATGTGTATGGTGTAGAGAAAAAGTCTGTAGTAGGTCCTCTGTATTATACATGTCATAAGAAGAGTACTCATGTTAACTTACTCTATATTGAAAACAGTGAGAATAGCCACTTTTGCTGGATTAAAAATCTGAGTAGACTTGTTGGTAGTCAGTTGTCCAAAGAAAGATGTAAAAAGTGGCTATGTGATGGATGCTTGCAGTATTTTAGAACTGAAGATCAGTTAACGAAGCATTCCAAGAATGACTGCAATCATGTATGTACAGAGATACCTACTACAGGCAATAATGTTTTAAAGTTTACAAATTATGACAAGCAGATGTGGGTACCTTTCGTGATTTACGCAGACTTTGAAGCCATCCTCAAGCCATGCAGCACATGCTCGCCTAATCCTGACAACTCCTTCATTAATACTACGTACATGCATGTCCCGTATAGCTTCGCGTATTACATCAAGTGTAGTTATGATAGTACGCTTAACAAGTTAGAGCTGTATCGAGGACCTGATGCTGCTAAAGTATTTTTAGAAAGACTTGAAAGTGATGCAGTTCGTCTTGGTCATATTCTAAATAGTAATATTCCTATGAAGCCACTCACTGAAATTCAGTTAAATGATCATGAACGTGCTACAAAATGTGGCATTTGTGATGGGGAATTTTCCGAAAATGACCCTAAAGTCTTTGATCATGATCATTTAACTGGTATCTACAGATGTGCCGCTCATAATAGCTGTAATCTTAAGTACAGAGTTCCTAAATTTATCCCTGTAATTTTTCATAACTTATCTGGTTACGACTCACATTTCATCATTTCACAATTTGGAGCTTCAGATGAAAAAGTAGATATAATCCCTCAAAATAAAGAGCGGTACATTGCGTTTGCAAAGTCTATAAAAGTAGATGCGGAGCATTCTATAAAACTGAGATTCCTTGACTCGTTTCGCTTTATGGCGAGTAGCCTCGATAAACTTTCTAGTCATTTACAGCCTGAACAATTTACGGAAATTCGACGCATTTTTCCTGAAGAAGCGCAGTTTAATTTACTTCAGCGTAAGGGTGTTTTTGTTATGAATATCTTGACTGCTTAGAACGCCTCGAAGAACGTGCTTTACCATCGAAACAATCATTTTACAGCTCGCTGAATTCAGCAGATATTAGTGATGATGACTATTTACATGCACAACATATCTGGGAGCAATTCCACATTCAAACGCTGGGTGAAAACTCCGACTTATATTTAAAGACGGATGTTCTTTTGTTAGCTGATGTTTTTGAAAATTTTCGCTGTGTTTGCAAGAAAACCTACAGCCTTGACCCATGTCAGTATTTTACTGCGCCTGGGTTAAGTTGGGATGCCATCTTAAAATACACGCAGGTGAATTTGGAACAGCTAACCGATATTGATATGGTGCAATTTATAAAATCGTCTATTCGAGGTGGTCTAAGTCAGTGCAGCGGGCGGTATTCCAAGGCAAATAATAAGTACATGCCGAGTTTCGATTCTAGTCAGGAATCTCAGTATATAGTTTATCTCGATGCTAACAATCAGTATGGGTGAGCAATGAGTCAGCATCTACCGGTGAGTGGTTTCCGCTGGCTAACGCAGTGCGAAATTGATGCTTTACAGCTGCACGCCCTAGGCGATGAAGCTGATAAAGGCTATTTCCTCGAAGTTGACTTACAGTATCCTAAAGAGTTACACACTTCTCATAATGACTTACAGTTCTGTCCTGAAAATAGCAAGTCCCCGTACATCGCATCAACGACGAAAATGCTAATTGCTAATTTGTGTGACAAATCTAAGTATATCATTCATGACCGAAATTAAACACATTGTTTGCAGCATGGTTTGAAGTTATCCAAAATTCATCGCGTACTAGAATTTCATCAGTCACCGTGGCTAAAGCCATATATCGATCTGAACAATAATTTAAGAACGAATGCGGTTAACGAGTTTGAAAAAGATTTCTACAAGCTCATGAATAACAGTGTGTTTGGTAAAACTATGGAAAATGTTGACAAACGCGTTGATGTAAAATTGATTACAAACTGGGAAAATATTAAGAAAAGGTATGGTGCTAACTATTTAGTAAGTAAACCAAATTTCCAGAGCTGCACCATCATACATGAGAATTTAGTTATTATACAGATGAATCGTGTTAAGGTTAAGTATGACAAACCTACCTACGTCGGCTTTGCAGTACTTAAATTGGCTAAACACTCATGTATGAATTCCATTACGATTATATGATGAAGAAGTACGCGCGTAATGCGCATTTGCTCTACACAGATACCGATTCGTTTATTTATCAAATCAAAACTGATGACGATTACAATGATATAAAGTCAGACTTGGGTAGGTTTGATACAAGTAACTATCCTGCAAATAATCAATATCATCTGCCGCTAGTGAACAAAAAGGTTCTAGGTAAAATGAAAGATGAATGTGCTGGGAATATTATCGATTCATTTGTAGGTACTAAATCCAAGTCATATTGCATAAAACTCTTAAATGAATTACAAATAAAGAGATTGAAGGGGGTTAAAAAGAATGTCGTTCAGAATCAGCTAAGTTTTGAAAACTATAACAATTGCATTAAAAGTAATCCATCTGTTTTGCATAAGCAAATGTCTGTCATTAGAAGCAAGAAGCACCAGTTGTACACTCATTTAATTAGTAAGGTAGCCGTTAATAATGTTGATTGCAAACGGTTTGTCATTCCAAATTCTACCAACACTCTAGCCTGGGGGCATAGTAGTATTGATAGGTACTACTTTACATAAAGCAGATGTGTGTGTAAACGTTATGCTAGAGGTGTACTTACGTTACGCTGTCTTACATCACATTTCACTGTACATATTGTAGGGAGAGGTACGCTGAGAGCGTAGTACGGCAAGTTTAAACTTGTACATACAAGAATTGCGTCGAGAAGTACGCAAACATCACTAGGGTAAAATGATTCGAGATAAAACTTGTACATACAAGATGTAAATAAATAATGTAGAATTGGCATATTCTTTTATTTTAGATTAGGTATTACCTTCTTCCCGCTCCTTATTTGCAAGATAGAGTTTCGTTTATTACTCAAAGGAGAAAAGCAAGAAAAAAGGTGTTGAGCAGATTCGTAAGTATGTTATTGTCTAGCTCATGTTGAGAAGAGAATTTTTTTCTTTTTCTAAACAGAGTTTGACCCCAAACACATCAATCAATGTTCTGATCATATGTTGTATCGAGTACAGTGTTCGATTATACTCTTAATCACTTCTTTTGTAATATAATCTTCAAGTATTCGATAAAGCTATACCTTAACAGAGCAGGGAAAAGGAGGTTATAACAATCGCTATCTTACGCAAGCCGTTCAGAACTGTAGTCTTATTATTTTTTCTTTCAGAACAAAGGTATTCCTTGACATGTTCTTTTAAATTGTCCGCCACAACGAAGAGTACGTCACGGTGCTCTTAGATGGCGGATGTGGAATTTGCTACCACCAGAAAGAGTGCGCACGTGGAATTCGCCACCACCACAAAGATGGCAGCACGGTGCTCTGTTCATTAAAGATAGCGGATGACAGCTAACGAAATTGCCCCGCATGAGGGCAGCACGGTGCTCTGTTCATTAAAGATGGCGGATGACAGCTAACGAAATTGCCCGCATGATAGCAGCATAGTGCTCTGTTGGTTAAAGATGGCGGATGACAGCTGTCAAAAAAGCTTATGGCTTTGTTTCCAAACAAGAGCACGTGGAATTTGCCGCCACCACATTTCAAAGGTATCTAGCTAAAGAGGGCAGCACTGTACTCTGTTGCTTAAATATGGCGCATGATGGCTGTCAAGAAAGCGCGTGGGTTTGTTTCCAAACAAGAGCATGCAGAATTTTTCAAATTGCCGCCACCACATAGAGGGCAGCACGGTGCTCAAAGATGGCTGTTGTCACGTAGAATTGCCTGCCACCACAGGTATCTAGCTAAAGAGGGCAGCACTGTGTTCTATAGATTAAAGATGGCGGATGACACCTGCACGTGGATTTGTTTATCTCGCGCTAGTGAGGTTAAGTTCGTACCACTAAGGTTTAGACCCGCCAAGATGGCAGCACTGCCGATGACAGGTGACGAATTTGCAGCTACTGCGATAAAGATGGCGGATGACACAAAGCACGTGGATTTGTTTACAAATTCAAATCTCGCGCTAGTGAGGTTAAGTTGATAGCACTGAGGTTTAGGTCCGTCAAGATGGCTGCACTGAGGTTTGCGATACGTTGTTGTCTGTCAAAAAGCACGTGGCTGTCAAGAACACGTGGATTTGTTTATCTCTCGCTAGTGAGGTTACGTTGGTACTACTGAGGTTTAGGCCCGTCAAGATGGCAGTACTGAGGTTAGCGGTGCGTTGTTGTCTGTCAAAAAGCACGTGGCTGTCAAAAACACGTGGCTTTGTTTAGCAATTCAAATCTCGCACTAGTTAGGTTAAGTTGGTACCACTGATGTTTAGGCCCGTCAAGATGGCAGCAGTGAGGTTAGCGATGCGTTGTTGTCGATGACAGCTGTCAAAAAGCACGTGGCTTTGTTTACAAATTCAAATCTCGCGCCAAAATTCAAATTTCCCGCGGGAGGCGGAGGCGTCTCCCGAGAGTCGGAGGCGGAGGCGGCCGCCAAATCCCTGTATTATACTACTAATGCAGTAATTGATCCGTCAGGATTCCGCCGTATTTCACTTAATTGAGCAAATATCAACCTTTTACAATAAGTTCAAGTAACATTTAAACTCATGAATCTTAATCATCAGTTTAACCGGAGCTAGAATTATTATTATTATTATTATTATTATTATTATTATTATTATTATTATTATTATTATTCGTGCTGTATATTATTTCCACATAAATCTGAGTTCGACAATAATCCAGATGATACTAACACGCGTGAAATCCAACGAAATAAATGAGATAAAATTTACACAGCAATCCAACGTAATAAATATGCCCTAAATCTGTCCCACACGGTTTCCTCATTTGAAAATTCATTCAAAAATAATTATCATTTATCGGTGAGGACAATGATTTTTAAATAACACTGAACTGTTAGTTGGGACATTTAGAGTAATAATAGAAGACACACACAGTCTAATAGAATCCAATAATTCACTCACTCACAACGTGACAACTCTACCATTCCCCATGTGAAGGAGGAATGGATATATGATCGAATTATGCAAATCTAATATAAATACTACCACTAATGAATAAGTAAGCATTATTACTACAAAGATGAACAGGAAAACATTATAAATTGGTACTTAAATGTCGGATGAAAGTGGATCTCCGAAATTGCTCGATCACATGTTGCTGGTCATCTGCTTCCGTCGTTATCTCCCCATGTTAGATGTTTATTACATCTTAGTAACAGCCAAGTCCAGACCAGAAATATTGTAGGTTTCCTCTTCAGGTAGTTAATGAACACGTTGCGGCCCTCTTCTTTCTTGATAAGGTGAAGGCTGAAACTGACACAAAATGTTAGTATGTGTTCTGGCACAAACACGTCGAATTTTATGGAAGAACAGTACGTAACTTAGCCTCGAAAATCTGCTGTTATACTGTTAGAGGGTACCAAATTAAAATGTTGCAAAGTCCAAATATCGCAGTAAGAGAGCGTTTCTTCGTAAAACACGAGCTTTCCATTAGATGGGAGTGTCTCCATATCGTCTCGTTCTCACACCTGATAGGTTACTACAATTCTCTAAACTACATTCCATACGCGCTATACACCTTGCCTTGGCCTTGAAAGTTCCCACTAGGTCACATGATACAGCAGACTGGTCGATTGAGAAATCAATCCTTCGCTCCCGGCTGGTAAAAACCGGTTCCGTGCATGGTACACGTTTTCGTAAGCCATAACTGGAAATATCTCACCCACAATAAAGAAATAATAGCCTCTGATTTTAACACAATAAAATGTTCACTGCAGGCCAAATTTGAAGGGGGCAGAATGTACACGCATCACGAGAAAAGGCTGAAGAGAATTTAATGAAAATCGGTATGTGAAGTCGGGGATGAGCCAATACAATCCAGGCTATGAATCATTTTACTCACGCTGAGTGAAATGGTAGTTTAGGGAAAGGCCTAAAAGCGAATTCTCAAATATTTATATCCTATCGATAAATACTACATAACTAATGTTATACAGGGTTAAATTTCCGATCATTTATGTCATACATTGTTATCGTACCAGCTTTGATAACACAGATATTCAAGAATTTGTATTTTGTTGATAAGTCCATATCAAAGCCCAGCGACGAGAAGTCCGCATATAGAGCCGGGGAATAAGAAACTACAGTCTAAGTTATAAATAATTTATACGCCCTGAATGAAATTGTAACTTAGGGGAAGGCGCCTAAAATTTGTTCTTAAATACCTATGTTATTGGTCCATTCAAAAAGTACTACATAACAAAAGTTATAGAGAATACAATTTCCGACCATTTACAGTATGTTTTATTTAATTTTACCGTACCGGCGATGATAAGAGTCGGAAGGAAACTAAATGTGAAGGACTACAATATCGAAAGCTCATAACATTACATTGACCATTGATTGTGGTGATGTTCTTTGTCTCTCATGCTGCTGCTCAACTCCGAGAGATACGATTACTGCTGAACAGCCTGACTGAATATTGGCGGGAAATAGCTGGGGAGTTAAAAACTTTCTTCTTTAGCATGTCATTCCTCTGGTTCATACATTTTCTAATACCGTACTGCTGGTACGTAACTCACTGGTTCATCATAGTATTCCAGCTATTCGATCCCTACTCTGACGCGCTATTTTGAATGAGCAGTGTGCACGATTAAGGCAGAGGCTCACTTAGTACTGGTAGTAGTAGTAGTATGACCTGGTCTAGAATTACAATTTAGGCATATTCCAAATTAGCACCATAATTCACTAAATAACTCAAAATTCAACCCTGCAAAGAATCGTTTCTTAGAACGAGCTTTCCCCTCTTCACTTTTATTAAAGTCTGCATTCATTTTATTCAAAATTGGCTTGGAGGAAAACATTGTCTCCATAAGAGACAGATTTTCCTCCGCCAGTGTAGTGAATTGAGATTTTCCGACTCATCGGGTACTCCTAGGAAACAGAATATTAAAAGGGCATAGTTTTCCCTGGGACTCTCCACTATTCAAACCCCCTCCCTCCGAAAGGAGACTAAGAGTGTTCACGGATCATGACCGTCTGCGGCGTGGTCATTCCAGCTCTGGAACTTTGGCCTGTTAAATCGGCAGAGTAGTACCATTCGTTAAAAGTCAGAAAAATGTGTGGTTCTTCATTTGATCGAGTATTTAATGTGAAATCATTGCTTTTACTCGCGCACTTCCTACTGACGTCAATGTAATGACCTATGTTCATTTCAGTTGGGAAAACCACTAAGACCGTCTTTCTGAGGATGTAAAAAGGCAGGTGGAGATTGAGTCTCTGCCATTATAAAGCAATTCCCCAACCTGATTGTAACTGACGGTAGTTAAGCGGACCTACCATTACAATGAATATTCCCTAACGCAGTCTTCATATGAGAAAAGACGTTTGGTGATTTCTTCGTCGCGTTTCCAGGGGAACGTTAAGAGCTATGCAGTCTTGCTCACACCGTGTACTCTACCTAACCTACAATTGTGTACACAATGTAGAATTCCGTAGCGAAGCACGGGTACATCAGCTAGTATTTAATAAATCAGGAATTTACAAATTAACATGCCAAACATGTAAACAACGATAGAGTCTGGAAGAAGTTTGGCTTTAAGGTACAAAGAACATGTTAATGCAGTCAAACATAAAAGATATTCGGCAATGGTTGAAAAGCATCATAAATGTACAGACATTTCTAATGACATGAAATTATTACATTCGGCCAAAGAGGGAAAATTAATGACTGTTTTGGAAAGTTTAGAAATTTATCTTACACAAAAAGTAATTTTGAATCAAGTTCAAATGAGAGAAGAGCAGAAGATAACCCACTGTATAGACTAGCATATGATCATTTGAGGAATAAAAAGAAGAAAAAAAAGAAAATCTTGAAGATCTTAAATTTATATGAGTATTCTCACTCAATTCAACGAAAGTTTATGTATTGATCATTTTTATAATATTTCATAAATTTTCTTTATTCATTGATTTGGTGTATTAGGACACAATACTTCTTTGAATTGTGAAAACAAAAGATTGTGTTATATTGTTTAATTCTTTGAACTGACCACTGTTGATGGGAATGATTGACTTCCCGAAACATGTATGGTTAAATAAATACCTTTCTTTCATTAATAAGTGATTGATAAGGTGGATTCAAATAAAACTATTTTAAATAGTTATGTAATACATTAACTGTAGGAGCTCAGCAATTAGGGTTAAACATGGTGTTCCACAGGTGTCGGTATCAGTGGCGACTCCTGACTTTTTGTGTAGGGGATGTTACAGTGGCGTATCCTGGATTCCACACGGAGGCATGCATGTAGTAACCACGCAGTATTTATTTATTTATTTATTTATTTATTTATTTATTTATTTATTTATTTATTTATTTATTTATTTATTTATTTATTTATTTATTTATATCCTCAGATCTTACAGTAATTAAACACATAGATCCGTACATCTCATTCATAGTAACCCAAGCAATATATTGTGCCATTTCACTGTTCCCCAAAAGACCTAAGTGGAAAAAAATGGAGTTCAAGTCATCAGAACGTCCATAATAAAGCGTCAGAGTACTACTATGAGCCGAAGGAGTAATGTTTTCGTCAAGCGCTCGACGAGAAAGGAGCATAGAAGGCGGTAGTAAAGAAAGACGTGAGAAGATTATTAGTATTAAAAACTTAACATTCGATTCGCAGAAGGAGAACCCTACGGACGTACTCAAGAGGAAGGAAAACATCGTTTTAACAAAATACTGGTCATGAAATAGAGAGAAACCTTTGTCCACAGAAAATATTAGCGTTCGAGAATATTTCACTCCGTGAAATTAAATTGTATTTTTGGAATATTAAGACTTCCACATCGCTACGTCACGATATCTACCTAAGACGACGTATTAGCCGATACAATCAATTCCGAGAGGCTACACAGCTGTAATATCGACAAGGAGAGAGAGAGGAGAAGTATATATATATACACATACGTTTCCATCATCCAATTGAAATATTCATTTTTACGCATTGCAAATTTTATAATACTTCCAAGGTCAATTTTCTAAAGAGCAATATTCCTATACCATATTCAGATGGTAGAAAAGCATATCCATAAGATGACGACATTAACCAAACTGACGTCTTGTTTTGTTCTGATTACTCGAGAGACCAGCAGCAACATGCACTAAGAAAATGGAGGCGACACGGGATGACGTTTCCAGCCCATGAGGACCGATAACCAGCCGAGACAGTCCCAGATGTTCCCAAACAGTTGAGGGAGATGCCGTGAGCTGTCCCCGCATGTCCATCCACCCGGACATGAGATAACAACGGGGGAATCAGAGCAAAGATAAGTTTCTTTAAGTCAATGCTATAAATGGAAATTTATTTATTTTTCAAAGTGCTATTCTAACTAATGTCAGTGAGATGGTAACATATGGGAAGACGAATACCATAGTTAGGTAAAAGGTCGGTAGGTATTCATCGGACCTAAAAGTCAAATCCATGTATAGGATGTAGTCAACCAATGATAGTGAGATAACCCATTCGTAATACTATCAATGTAATATGAAAGGAGGTTAAATGTTTATCTCATGGTGAATTTTATACGACTTTGCGATAAACACTAGGCTTATGTGAGAACTTATGGCATCAAATAATAGTGGAAATGAGATCGTATGTAGGATATGCTTGTTAAATTGAAGGATATGGTAATATTTTACGGAATTATTAAAAGATTGAGACTATGACGGAGTAGTCAGATTGATGGTTTTATATGTGAATAATGACATGAGGTTATGATGATTAATGTTCGTAATGATTATTGTCACCGTAAGTGAGGTCATAGTTTATTTTAATGAGGATAGTATTTCAAGTTACGTATTTTTGAGATGATGAATGAATATAATTTGTCTTCAATCGACCGTTGATCCTTGAATAAGCCATATGTAGTGTAGGATACGATCTCAGTGACGTCCGAATGTTGATATTTTAATTGTAGATCATCAAATAGTTTCTGATGAGGAAGATACGAAATTAACCTACATCCATGTGTTTCTTCTGATCGTAAGAATTTTCTCACATATTAGGGAAGCTTTGAAGTTTATTCCAATGCATTATCCGATATCACTGGTGACTTATCTCCACAACTAAGGGTTGTTGGTAGTAAGTAGAGTCTTCTCACAAGCTAGACCACCCAATTACGGTATGATTAGATTGAGTGATGGTCAGATACATTTCTTGATAGCACAATTTTATGACATAGATATGCACTTGACTTAATTAATGCTCTCAAATAAGAGAACAATTTGCGTAATTTCTAGATATGATTTTGATCATAATATTTTAAAGAAAATAATGACTTAAAGGGGTTATCTTTGTCTCTATAAGAACATATACCAAGAAATTTGAGAAAGTGTTTGAAAAATGCGATACATATTAACTGTTTTAAATATTTATGAAGACATTTTTCGTGTCAATCTGGTTGTGTATTTGAGCACAATTAGTTCGAATCAAGCAAAGTTACTTTATTGCAAGGAATTAATGAATATTAGATAAAGTAAGTAGGATTTTTCGGAATAATTTCACAAGAATTTATATAATGAAAGTTGTGATCCTAATTTAATTTATTTGTAGCCAAGTATGGAAGCTGCGTCCAACATTTAAAGACTCTCAGTCTACGACAGTGTATATATTGTAATTCGATATAATTTTCATTCTTTCAATTAGATGCATCTAATGTCTTTTTCAACCTAATGTTTCTTTTCATACCGAGAGTTTAAAATCTAATGTTTTTCAATTAATGTCTTTTAGTGTGATGTTTTCATTTTAATTATTCCAATTTGAGAATTTGTTTCCAATGTAATATTTCCTATCTAACATTTCAAGATAATTTCAAGTAATCTCAATGCTTCTTACTTACCGTTTCAAAAACGAATTCATGACAACTTTTTGAGTCAGGCCTTTCTTGATTTTCAATAAATAATGCATAGTAAAACTTAGCCATTCTTTTAATGACTTCTAGAATAGATGCCTAGATGTAAGTGATAACCACTTGATAATTTCGTAAGCCGAAGGTGGAAACTAACTAGAAATAGGGGTAGGAGACGTCCATTGCGTAAGTTAGGTATTTCCACTAGCATAAATCGGTTATCTTTCCTCTAATGCGGAACCCATGGTCCATAAACTTCGAATAGCGAGAAATGTGATTATATTAGCCTGGATCTCAAGCGACTCGACCTGGACGCGGGAACGGCGCAATATTAAATAAAACTAATGAAACAAGACAAAATGTAAGCTCCTAATCGGGGACCTCGGCAAAACGGCAACACTGTATAAAGAAAACAAATGCCTTCGTCAATATAAGACAAAAATAAAACACACCGGTACTATGTGGGGGTTCATGACCTACCTCCATCCTTTTGCGCCAGTAATACTCGTCTATTCACTTCCTCCTCACACGTCACGCATCTAAACAAGCAGCCACTGTCCTTGAGCCATGTTTCCATATGCTTGACCTGTCTGCTTACTCTTAATCATGACTTCCTCTACTGATTCATCCTGCTGCACACACATATAGTTCCTTCAGTCTACTGAGTTGTGTCGAAGTAAGATGAAATAATCTACTTTTCACTTGAAACATCCTAGTCCACTCCCTCATTGTTATAGAACAACACTTAATTCAACACTCGCCATGTTTTCCTTTTACAATTCTCAAGATACTTGGCCATACTCATCTTCCAGTTTGATCACACATATTTTTTACTGCACATAAGTATTTGTTTAAATTTCCACTTCTGGTCCATTCATTCCCCACCCATTTTATGATTATTCCGTTCGTCCCCCTGTTTAAGTAGTGCTTGCTCCATAGGACTCAATAGCTTACTTCTCACTTTATTTAATACTGTACATTCAGTCACCAAGTGAAGGTCATTGGTCACATTCTCACACAATAAACACCGTAACTTATTTGCACTTCTAGTCTATCCCTTATTTTTTGTACATCCCCATAAACCACCATAACAAACCTCTTCTCCATGATCTATTTACGTTGATAAGGCTTATTCTTGCAACTTTCGTGACTATTGTAAAGGCTAAGGGAAACTTTCTCTCTGTACTCTTCTGTCAGGCGCTGCCTTTGGATGTCCTTTACCTCCCTAATATCTCTCTCTGTCTGCTATTGCCCTTTCTGTTCCAAACTATCTTCCAAATATACCCCATACCTATCCTATCTAAATACGTTTTAATTGTTGTAAGCCAACACCACGTTTACATATGTTTCAACTGCTGCTGGTACGCTGCTTGCAAAACAAAACCCCCTTCTCTCATTTTTAGTCTCATCCAATAGTTTAGTACCCTTTTAACGCAGTCTGTTTCAATAAACTCCCCACACATTAGTAACGCACTGGCATTTGTCGTGCACTGCGGTAATTGGATTATTGTTTTACTAAATCTACATATAATCTGCTTTAACATGTTTTTTTTGTCCTCTAAGTACCATACTTGCACCCCATACAGTACTCTACCTAGCACTAACGTCTTTAGCACCAATCTTTTCAAATTATAATTTATACCCGGGAATTTTGATTCAAGAATGTTGACCATCAAAGAGCTGCAGCCCCCTTCCATTTCGCCCTCTTAATTTTGGCCTCCCAGCCTCTTCTCCTGTTTACAATTACTCCCAAATATTCCAGTTTGTTTACTTCTTCAATCTTCTCTCCCTGGACCACCATTTCATTTCACTCTTCCTCCTCTTAATCTTACTCACTACCATCATCTTCGATTTGCTTCCGTCAACTTTCAGGGACAACTTCCTTGCGAATTCCTCAACCATGTTGAGACTCGTCTGCAAGCCTCCTCCTATTAGGGCTAGAAGGATCACATCATCGACAAATATTAAACCCTGAAGGAGGTCGTTAATGAAAAGAAGAAATGATATGGGCTATAACTTACAGCCCTGCTTAAGCCCCACCTTACATTCTATTTGACTGCTCACCAAATTTTCCTCCAGTCTAATCTGTCAATATACCTTCTCGTATAACGCTTAGATCCGTTTGATAATCTTCTTGACACCCCCACCTTCCCTAATTTTCCTATTAATGCACTTCTGGTTACCGTGTCAAACGCTTTTTCAAAATCTATTGCAGCTAAGTACACTTTACCCCCTTTCCTTTCCAAGTATTTTTCTATGGTCATCTTGACGGTCGTTATACTGTCTACTGTTCTTCGTCTCCCCCTTAACTCCCCTTGAAAATTTGAGAATATCCACTGTCCCTTAACCTGTCCGCCAATACTCCTGTATACACCTTACTCAGCGAGTCCAATAATGATATTCCTCTATAGTTCCTTGGTAAATTTCTACTACCTTTCTAAATTGGGCATATTACCACACTCTTTTGGGTACTTCCACCTTCGAAGATCCTGTTAAAACGTTTAACTATACCCTCTATCATCTGTTCGTATTTGTCTATTTCCTTCCAAAAACGTTCCTGATACCATTGCATCCTCCCACTGACTTGCTCTTAAGATTACTCATCACCCTTATCACTTCATCCCTCGAAATCTCTTTATCAAGTTCCTGAATTTGAACCTCTAAAATTCTCCCTAATGCCATTTCCCTTGACTCCATTTGTCTTCACACCTTAATAAATCCCGGAAAAATTCTAGCCATTGGTTGTAAGCTATATTTGGTTTGCCAACCCTCTTCCATCCCTTATTAATTTTATTTATTCTGTCCCATACCCTCTCCAATTGATTCATCTTGCACTCTATATATTAGCTCGGCTTGCTCTTAAATCCAGATTTTCTTCTTATCTGTAATTTTCAATTTGTATTCTTTTCTTAGGTTACAAAACGCTATTCTTTCTTCACACCCTCCCTTCTTCCTAAATTCTTTCAACGCCTCCATCACTAATTTTCTTTTTCTTACACTCATTGTTGTACCAACCCTCTTCACTCTTCAACCTCCTCGGGATTCTATTCGCCTGTGCTGCCCTTTTAATTGGGTATTCGATTAGTTCTAATGTCCTGTCAATATTACCTTCTCTTAAGGCATCTTCCCACCCACACCTAATCAAATCCTGCTCATTTTCTAAAAGGGCTTTTAGTTCCTGCTTTTTGTCTTTTCCGTCCATCTGTATTTAGTATAACTGATGCCCTTTGCAATGCACCTCTCTACCTCCCCACCCTCTATTTCTCTCTCGCACATTTCTATCATCACCATACTGGTGCATGATGGGATTTCGCCCAGTCGCCAACCTCAATCTTTTTTATTTTCCCTAACATGTCTTCTGAACACAATACTAAATCAATCACACTCCCACCCTGTCCCGCAATGAATGTCAGCTTACCCCCTATCTCCTTCCCACCAACGATTCATAATATAAAATTTGCCTGCGGCACATAGTTCCAACAGCTTTGATCCGCACTTCGCCTTCCTTCCCTCATCATCATCTCGACTTCTTTGCTGTAAACAGGGCAATAGCGGAAATTCCAATTCATGTGATATGGTTATAAATCTCAAAATGCGTCCTGGATACCATGAAAAAGACACCCTCAGTCTATATTTTTGCTTATTAGAACTCATGTTGTAAATATTTTTTTTCCTTTGCTAGGGTGCACCCAAATAATTTTTTTTAGGTATCCAGATAAGTTTTTCTTTAGTTACCCAAGTATGTTTTTAATTACTTATACGAATTTTAATTACTCACCTATGTTATAAACTATATCACTAATTTAAGTATTCAAACATATTTGACTTCATCGTTTCAATCTATTAATCGTACGCTTTATTCTGATTTGATTATTACTTTAAGGGCCTAAGAGGGAGAATTTGACATTTTCTTTTGGACTTATGATTTTTAATTTGATAATTATGAGCTGGATCGTAATAATATTCAGCTGAATAATAGCTTATGCGGAACTTAATAATTTGCCATATACTGTATTCTGTCCCTGATTTTTTGTGGGCAAGCAAGACCTGAGCACTTAATGCAATGGATTTCAGTAGATCTATTGTAAATGATGACGAAATCAAGCAACTTTTCCTTTAGAATGCATAGTGGGTGCCGGAGGTGCCAAATACTGGCAGATTTTCCGTAAAGATTGCTTACATATATTTTTGTACGATACCGTCATTTCTTCGGTTCTTTTTTCTACCCAGAAATGTGGAAATGCTGAATGAAAGAGTGATATGGAGCAATTAGAAGAGAAAAGGAAATGATTAATTATATAATCGAATGGAGAAATAGGTAGACTTATGAGGTTAAGTCCATATTCCCTAGAAACAGGCCAAGTGAACAGTCGATCATACAGTTACCTTTACCAGATTTTCTTGTGGGAGGATAGCTCAACATTCGAGTTCTGGATTGAAACATTTGTATAATAAATAAATATGTAAAATGTTAAACAGTTCTTTCAATGTGTTCGTAGTATAGAGACCTAGATTTAAGTGAATGAATGCGGTAACATCTTGATAGCATGAGGGTCGTTTCTAAAGGTGATTTAAGTCTTATTTGGCTCCGTATGGTATATCTTTCTCTTATTCGGAACTCACCCCAAATTATAGAATTATATTAGTTGGAAAGGTCATAATTAAGCTAGCCTGGATATTATGCGTCCTTTCAGGGAGCCGGGAACGGCGCAATGTACATAGTTCATATATTGTATGTGTTTATATGCTCAACCGTTTACTAATAATCTTATATACACGAACTATATTTTGATATGTAAGTGCCCGCCAGTATGTAATGTCCTGTACAATTCCTATGTATGAGCCTGCAGGCTCGTTGGAATTAAGGAATGAATGAATGAATGAATGAACGAATAAATGAATGAATGAATGAATGAATGAAATAATGTGAGCAGGATGCTATCCTACTTACATATAATCCCAGTTAGGATCTCTCCTCTAACAGATTAGGGACCACCAGTTGATTATATAGTGCTTAGCCTCCTGAGCACGAGGAAGTCTATTGCACTTGGTATCCAGACTCTCAGGACGTGACAGCAGTAACCCACACCATGAACCATGCTACAGTGTGGCCGTATTTAAATATGCATCCGTTCCATCATGAAAGGAGCTTCTCACAATACAAGGAAGATGCACCGCTACGGGTATGCAGTAGGTACTACCAAGTTACAGTTAAATAATCCATTGATGGATGAGTAGACAAAGTCAGGGATTCGGCGGCCTCCTCCTCCTCCGGCTCCCAGGGGCCCACTCGTCCTCCTCCTCCTCCCGCAGGCTTTCCCAGGGGCCCGCTCTTCCTCCCGCGGAAAATTTGAATTTGTAAACAAGGCAACGTGCTTTTTGACAGCTGCCATCGACAACAACGCATCGCTAACCTCACTGCTGCCATCTTGACGGGCCTAAACCTTAGTGCTACCAACTAAAACTTACTTGCGCGAGATTCGAATTGGTAAACAAATCCACGTGCTTTTTTGGCAGCTGTCATCCGCCATCTTGCATCGCTAACCTTAGTGCTGCCCTCTTTAGCTACTTGCCTTTGAAATGTGGTGGAGGGCAATTTAAAAAATTATATTTGACAGCAGCCGTCTTTTATCAACAGAGCACCGTGCTGCCCTCTTTAGCTACATACCTTTGAAATGTGGTGGCGGAAAATTCTACGTGCCCTTGTTTGGAAACAAATCCACGTGCTTTTTTCACAGCTGTCATCCACCATCATTAATCAAGAGAGCACCGCGCTGCACTCTTTAGCTACTTACCTTTGAAATGTGGTGGCGGTAAATTCCACGTGCTCAAGATTGGAAACAAATCCACGTGCTTTCTTGACAGCTGCCATCCGCCATCTTTAATCAACAGAGCACCGTACTGCCCTCTTTAGCTACATACCTTTGAAATGTGGGGCGGATAATTTGGAAAATGCTTTTTGACAGCAGCCATCTTTAATCAACAGAGCATCGTGCTGCCCTCTTTAGCTACTTACCTTTGAAATGTGGTGGCGGAAAATTCTACGTGCCCTTGTTTGGAAACAAATCCACGTGCTTTTTTCACAGCTGTCATCCACCATCATTAATCAAGAGAGCACCGCGCTGCACTCTTTAGCTACTTACCTTTGAAATGTGGTGGCGGTAAATTCCACGTGCTCAAGATTGGAAACAAATCCACGTGCTTTCTTGACAGCTGCCATCCGCCATCTTTAAGCAACAGAGCATCGTGCTGCCCTCTTTAGCTACTTACCTTTGAGGCGGAAAATTTGAAAAATTCTATTTGACAAGTTGCCATCTTTAATCAACAGAACACCGTGCTGCTATCTTTATCGTAGTAGTGGGTAATTTCTACGTAACAGCTGTCATCCGCCATCTTGCATCGCTAACCTTAGTGCTGCCCTCTTTAGGTACTTACCTTTGAAATATGGTGGCGGACAATTTGAAACATTCTATTTGACAGCAGCCATCTTTAATCAAGAAGCACCGTGCTGCCCTCTTTAGCTACATACCTCCGAAATGTGGTGGCGGACAATTTGAAAAATTCTATTTTACAAGCTGCCATCTTTAATCCACAGAGCACCGTGCTGCTACCTTGCGGGTAATTCCGTCATCTTGCATCGCTTACCTCAGTGCTGCTATCTTTACGGTAGTAAACCTTATCGTTGTGGTGGTGGGAAATTTAAAATCTACATGCTTTTGTGACAGCTGTCATCCGCCATCTTTAATCATGAGAGCACCGTGCTGCAATCTTGCGGGTAATTCCGTCCGCTGTCATCCGCCATCTTTAATCAACAAAGCACCGTGCTGCTATCCTTAGCTACATATATTTAACATGTGGTGGCGGCAATTTGAAATTCTATCCAGATGCCATCTTTAATCTACTGAGCACCGTGCTGCTATCTTTAGCTACATACCTTTGAATTGTGGTGGCGGATACTTTGAAAAAAAATTCCGTTAGATATCATCATTAAACATTAGTGCATTCGCGAACCTAACCTCTCATCTACTATCTTGAAGGAGACTGTACGATACCTCCTCCACTTCCTCCTCCTCTTCCTCCTCCTCATCCTCTATCAAGGCATAGCTTTATCTAACATGCATCGCCAAGGTGTGAGTGTGCAGCGATAACATCACTGTACATATTTTAGACTTGCAGGTTACAAAAGAAACATAACAAGACTAGAATCGAACACGGTACTCGAAACAACATGTGTTTAGAACATGCTAGGGGATATCTTTGTTCTAAAAAGATCAGATTACAAAAGAAGTGATTAAGAATAGAATCGAACACTGTACTCGATGTTGTTAACTTCAACATGTGATAGGAAGATTAACTGATGTGTTCAAAACACTAAATAAGTGATCAAGACTAGAATCGAACACTGTACAACATGTCAGGGGATACCTTTGTTCTAAAAAGAACAGATTACAAAAGTGATTAAGAATAGAATCGAACACTGTACTCGATACAACATATGATCAGAACATCGATTGATGTGTTTACAACATGTCTGGGGTATACCTTTGTCCTAAGAGAAAAAATAATAAGACTAGAATTCTGAACAGCTTGCGTAAGATAGCGATTTTTATAACCTCCTTTTCCTATTCCTGCTCTGTCAAGGCACAGCTTTACCGAACATACAACCCGATCTTATCCATATCACGTAGCTAACTCGCTCAGCAAACGATATATAAATTCAGTGATTTTACCTAGTGTGAAAATATAAAATCTACACTGTACACATAATGCGTAGCTAACTCGTTCTGTAAACTATATAGCAAAACTTCAATGATTTGCCTAGTACGAAAACAAAAACACACTATGCACATATCGCGTAGATAACTCGCTCAGTAAACGATATAGCACTACTTCAAATGATTAGCCTTGTCTTGTGCGAAAATCAGAAAACCATACTGCGTAGCTAACTCGCTTAATAAACGATATAGCAACACGTCAATGATTTGCCTAGTACGAAAATGAAAAACACACTACGCACATATCGCGTAGCTAACTTGCTCAGTAAACGATATAGCAACACTTCAATGATTTGCCTAGTATGAAAATAAAAAACACACTAAGCGCATACTGTGTAGCTAACTCGCTCAGTAAACGATATACAACTTCAATAATTTGCCTAGTACGAAAATTAAAAACACACTGTGTCCGTATCGCGTAGCTAACTCGCTCACCGCACTGCTAAGACGCTTAGTAATTGCAAATACACTGATATATGTCATGTGAAAATCAAGAAAGCACACTCGGTAGCCAACTCGCTCGGTCACACTTCAAGTACATCACAACACGACTAGAACATTGATATACGTTACTTTTTTTTTCGAAACACACACACGGATAAGAATGTTGCGAGATACTACATGCTTACATGTTTAAAAAGTGGGGGGATGAAAAATAAATTATTCGTACGCATGTTATCTCCTCCATGTTGCAAGACGAAATAGACGCATTACTGTGAGTTTCTTCTATGGCTGGCGAACGGAAGTGGCATGTTATCTCAGCAAAATATACGCGTGACCTTGTCCTTGCATACACGCAAGTCATACACAATGATGGATACCGCGATTCAAATCCTGGCAACTTATGCCGTCAGGAAGGGCATCCGGTTAGATCCTTATACACGTTGTCAGAAAGACTGACGACCGCGCAGGAAAGGGCTAGCAGCGGCTAGCTACCCCACCTAGCATTTGCTATCTTCAGAGCTGCCGACAGTAGGGGTTCGAACCCGCTATCTCCTAAAGTAGTGAGAATGATTGTTGGTACAAGATGTTGATGGTGATTCATCTGTCGGATGGAGGCGTTAAGACTTGTGCAGTCTCGTTCGACAGGAGTAGGCTATGTGCCAGCACCGGGTTTTACTAGGACATCTAGTTATAAAACCCGCTACGACATATTTATCGCGTATACTGCGATTTAAAATCCTAGTCCTTTGACGTTAGGAAGGGTAACCGGCCGTAAAACCATGGTTTATGATGTGAGACACTAGATACTGCTATTTAAAATCTTAGTTCTTGCGTCAAGAAAAGCATCCAGCTGTAAAACAGATTTTCGCGACTTAAAATCATAGTTTATGCGTCAAGATGGGCATCTAGCCGTTAAACAATTGTTCGTGATGTGAGACGCAAGATACTGCAATTTAAAATCTTATTTCTCGCATCAGAAAGAGCACCCGGCTGTAAAAACAATCTTGCGTTAAAAAGGGCACCTCGTTGTAAAACAGATTCATGATCCCGGTCTTTGACGTCAGGAAGGGCAACCGGTTGTAAAACAATGGTGTACGATGTAAGACGCTAGATACTGCAATTTAGAATCTTAGTTCCTGCGCCAAGAAGAGCATCCAGCTGTAAAATCCCGCTTCTCGCGTTAAGAAGGGTACTTGGTTGTAAAACAGATTCCTGGTCCCGGTCCTTTGACGTCAGGAAGAGTAACCGGCTGTAAAACTATGGTGGATGATGTAAGGGGCTAGATACTGCTATTTAAAATCCTAGTTTTGCGTTAGGAAGGGCAACCAGTCGTAAAACAATGGTTCGTGATGTAAGACACTAGATACTACGATTTAAAATCTTAGTTCTTTCACCAAGAAGAGCATCCAGGTGTAAAACCCCGATTCGCGCGTTAAGAAGTGTATCTGGCTGTAAAACAGATTCTTGATCTTGGTCCTTTGACGTCAGGAAGAGTAACCAGCGGTAAAACAATTGTTCGTGATGTAAGACACTAGATACTGCAATTTAAAATTTTAGTTCTTTCACTAAGAAGAGCATCTAGCTGTAAAACCCCGATTCTCGCGTTAAAAAGGCCATCTAGTTGTAAAATAGATTCTTGATCCCAGTTATTTGACGTCAGGAAGGGCAACCGGTTCTAAAACAATGGTGTATGATGTAAGACACCAGATACTGCTATTTAAAATACTAGAAGGGTATCCGGCTGTAAAACAGATTATTGCGATTTAAAATCTTTGCATCAAGAAGGGAAACCGGCCGTAAAACAGATTATTGTGATTTAAAATTTGCGTCAAGAAGGGCAACCGGCTGTAAAACAGATTTTAAATCCCGGTCCTGTTACGTTAGGAACCGCATCCAGCTGTAAAACAGGAGCTCCTAACATTTACAGTGTAGTTCAGGTGTTAAGCTTTAGGAGCAGGCTATGTGCTCGCACCGGGTTACATCTTTTGTTGTTAACATAGCAGGTTCGATCCTTGTTCCGCATAACAAGTAAAGCTGCTTAGAACACTGTCTTTGAAGTTGTATCTGTGTATATTACAGAGTCAGTCAGAGCGAGGTCAGGAATGCATGCGTTGACTGAAATTGTACACAAGTCTTCCGGCTGTAGTAACGTTCAGCAATCAGCGAGGACACTGTGTGTATGATAAGGCACTTGTAACTCAAAGAGCATTTTCTTGGCCGTGTAGGTAATTCCTTCTAGCATTTAGCTGGTGTAAGTTCCTAAGATAAAATATTATGATTGTACGGAGAGGGTAAAACCCGGAGCCGACACATAGCCTACTCCTAGCAAATAGCATTAAGATGATGCACAGTGCCGGCACATAGCCTACTCCTGTCGAAAGAGCCTGCACAAGTCTTAACGCCTCCATCCGACAGATGAATCACCATCAATATCTTGTACCAACAATCATTCTCACTACTTCAGGAGATAGCGGGTTCGAACCCCTACTGTCGGCAGCTCTGAAGATAGCAAATGCTAGGCGGGGTAGCTAGCCCTTTCCTGCGTGATCGTCAGTCTTCCTGACAACGTGTATAAGGATCTAACCGGATGCCCTTCCTGACGGGATTTGAATCGCGGTATCCATCATTGTGTATGACTTGCGTGTATGCAAGGACAAGGTCACGCGTATATTTTGCTGAGATAACATGCCACTTCCGTTCGCCAGCCATAGAAGAAACTCACAGTAATGCGTCCATTTCGTCTTACAACATGGAGGAGATAACATGCGCACGAATAATTTATCTTTTATCCCCCCACTTTTTAAACATGTAAGTATGTAGTATCTCGCAACATTCTTATTCGTGTGTGTGTTTCGAAAAAAAGAGTAACGTATATCAATGTTCTAGTCGTGTTGTGATGTACTTGAAGTGTGACCGAGCGAGTTGGCTACGCAGTGTGCTTTCTTGATTTTCGCATGACATATATCAGTGTATTTGCAATTACTAAGCGTCTTAGCAGTGCGGTGAGCGAGTTAGCTACGCAGTATGGTTTTTGATTTGTATATCGTTTACTGAGCGAGTTAGCTACGCGATACGTGCACATTGTGTTTTTAATTTTCGTACTAGGCAAATTATTGAAGTTGTATATCGTTTACTGAGCGAGTTAGCTACACAGTATGTGCTTAGTGTGTTTTTATTTTCATACCAGGCAAATCATTGAAGTGTTGCTATATCGTTTACTAAGCGAGTTCGCTACGTGATATGCATAAGACCGCATTGTATGTTCGGTAAGGCTATGCCTTGACAGAGCAGGAAGAGGAAAAGGAGGTTATAACAATCGCTATCTTACGCAAGCTGTTCAGAATTCTAGGCTTATTATTTTTTCTCTTAGAACAAAGGTATACCCTAGACATGTTGTAAACACATCAATCGATGTTCTGATCATATGTTGTATCGAGTACAGTGTTCGATTCTATTCCTAATCACTTCATTTATAAACTGATCTTTTTAGAAAAAAGGCATCCCCTAAAATGTTCTAAACACATGTTATACAGTGTTCGATTCTAGTCTTGATCACTTATTTAGTGATCTGAACACATCAATCAATGTTCTGATCACATGTTAAAGTTAACGGCATCGATTCTAGTCTTATTATGTTTCTTTTGTAATCCTCAAGCCTAAAGCATGCATAGTGATTTTATCGCTGCACACTCACACCTTGGCGATGCATGTTCGATAAAGCTATGCCTTGATAGAGGATGAGTAGGAGGTAGAGGAGGCGGAGGAGGTAGGGGAAGAGGAGGAGGGGGCGGAGGAGGTGTCGTATAGTCTCCTTCAAGATAGTGGATGAGAGGTTAGGTTCACGAATGCACTAATGCTTAATGATGATAGCTAACGGATTTTTCAAATTATCCGCCACCACAATTCAAAGGTATGTAGCTAAAGATAGCAGCACGGTGCTTTGTTGATTAAAGATGGCGGATGACAGCGGACGGAATTACCCGCAAGGTAGCAGCACGGTGCTCTCATGATAAAAGATAGTGTATGACAGCTGTCAAAAAAGCATGTAGATTTTAAATTTCCCACCACCACAACATTAAGGTTTAGTACCGTAAAAATAGCAGCACTGAGGTAAGCGATGCAAAGATGGCGGATAACAGCTGACGGAATTTTTCAAATTGTCCGCCACCACATTTCAAAGGTATGTAGCTAAAGAGGGCAGCACTAAGGTTAGCGATGCAAGATGGCGGATGACAGCTGGTACGTAGAAATTCCCACTACAACGATAAAAATAGCAGCACGGTACACTTTTGATTAAAGATGGCAGTTAGGGGCAGATGACCTCGATGTTGGGCCCCTTTAAACAACAAGCATCATCATCATCAAAGATGGCAGCTTGTCAAATATAAGTTTTCAAATTTTCCGCCACCACATTTCAAAGGTAAGTAGCTAAAGAGGGCAGCACTAAGGTTAGCGATGCAAGACGGCGGATGACAGCTGGTACGTAGAAATTCCCACTACTACGCTAAAAATAGCAGCAAGGTGCTCTTTTGATTAAAGATGGCAGCTTGTCAAATAGAAGAAATTTTCCGCCTCAAAGGTAAGTAGCTAAAGAGGGCGGCACGATGCTCTGTTGATTAAAGATGGCGGATGACAGCTGTCAAAAAAGCACGTGGATTTGTTTCCAAACTTGAGCACGTGGAATTTACCACCACCACATTTCAAAGGTAAGTAGCTAAAGAGTTCAGCATGGTGCTCTCTTGATTAAAGATGGCGGAAGACAGCTGTGAAAAAAGCACGTGGATTTGTTACCTAACAAGAGCACGTAGAATTTTCCACCACCACATTTCAAAGGTGAGTAGCTAAAGAGGGCAGCACGATGCTCTGTTGATTAAAGATGGCTGCTGTCAAAAAGCATTTTTCAAATTGCCCTCCACCACATTTCAAAGGTAAGTAGCTAAAGAGTGCAACACAGAGGTTTGCGATGCAAGATGGTGGATGACAGCTGACGGAATTTCTTTAAATTACCAGCAGTGTCGTAAAGAGGGCAGCACGGTGCTCTCTTGATTAAAGATGGCGGATGACATCTGTGAAAAAAGCACGTGGATTTGTTTCCAAACAAGAGCACGTAGAATTTTCCGCCACCACATTTCAAAGGTAAGTAGCTAAAGAGGGCAGCACGATGCTCTGTTGATTAAAGATGGCTGCTGTCAAAAAGCATTTTTCAAATTATCTGCCACCACATTTCAAAGGTGTGTAGCTAAAGAGGGCAGTACGGTGCTCTGTTGATTAAAGATGGCTGCTGTCAAATAGAATTTTTCAAATTGCCCTCCACCACATTTCAAAGGTAAGTAGCTAAAGAGTGCAACACAGAGGTTTGCGATGCAAGGTGGTGGATGACAGCTGACGGATTTTTTAAATTACCAGCAGTGCCGTAAAGAGGGCAGCACTAAGGTTAGCGATGCAAGATGGCGGATGATAGCTACCAGAATAGCACGTGGATTTGTTTACGAATTCAAATCTCGCGCAAGTAAGGTTTAGCTGGTAGCACTAAGGTTTAGGCCGTCAAGATGGCAGCACTGAGGTTAGCGATGCGTTGTTGTCGAAGATAGCTGTCAAGAAGCACGTGGCTTTGTTTACAAATTCAAATTTCCCGCGGGAGGAGGTGCGGGCCCCTGGGAAGGCCCCTCGGGTGGCGGCGGAGGAGCGGGCTCCTGGGAAGACCCCCGGGAGGAGGAGGAGCGGGTCCCTTAGAGCCGGCGGAGGAGGAGGAGGCCGCCGAATCCCTGGCTTTATCTATTTGGATGCGCTAGCGAGTGGTTGACTGTTCCAAGAGCTCTGTGTTATCTCAGTGATAAGGTACTTAATAATTGTAGAAATTTACCAAATTTTGTGTGTGTGTGATACATTTAGCTCCACAAATATTTGTATTTAGTGTTTGTAGTAATCTGCGATCAGTGACATTTATTTACAGTTTTCACAATGAGTAGTTCCGTAGGCGTTCGCTAGATTACAACCTGTAATTCAGGTCTGCGTGAAAGAAGAAATATCTCTTTCTTTTTAATAGTATTATTACAATATCAATAGGTGTGATGATAAAATACTTACAAAGTCGTAACTTCGGCAGCAGTTATATCTATTACTGCAGGCATTTGACAGGGTATTTCAAATAGCAGTTCAACGGTCCCACCTATCACGAAGGTAATAACTTCTTTTAATAACGCGATATTGTTGTAAACTTAGTTTAAAGAAAGGATTTCAACAGAATAGACAGTTATTGATTATTGTCGCTCTTCCTATTCAAATATTGGTATTGGTTGGCTACAGTTGTGAACAAAGGGTGTAGTGTATCAAGAAAATATAAATAAAAACAGCTGATTCTTGTATTCGATCATTTGTAGTTCTGAGTAGGCAGTTAAAGTATCCGTAATTTATATTTCACACCCTCGACATTTCAGTATTTATGAGCGGTTAGCTAATAATCAAGTTCCTACATTCCAATAATTACAATTCAAGTCCTAGGCGTAGTTCAGGCAGAAATATTTTGAGAAATTATTGTAAACAATCTCATAAGCCCGCCTGGTGGCCATGATCGTTAAGGCGCTGAAGTCTAAAACGGTCTAACACCGAGGTTAGCCGGTTCGAGTCCCGTTGGTCGAAAAATTTTCACCATCAGAATGTTGGCCGGCAGGGTAGGGGAGGTGGTGGTATACAATTTCTAATCACTAGGTTGCGTGCCAAAAGCCTGGATTAAATTCCACACCTCTCCGCAGTGCTCATATGGAGTGAGGGCATATGACGCTGTTGATGGTGATTCGTCCGTCGGATGGGGACGTTAAGCCTTGAGCAGACCCCTTGGTGCTATTCGACAGGAGTAGGCTATGTGCCGGCACCGGGTTTCACCCTCTCCCTACTATCATATATCACGTCATTCATTTCATCTCTCATTAACTCCTCTGATGAGGTTGACGTCAGGAAGGGCATCCGGTCATAAAAAACCGCCACGACAGATTCATCTCACCTCATACCCGACCCCGTAGGGAAACGGGACAAAGGGTTGGACAAACATTGTAAACAATCTCATATTTTTCAACATTTAAGAACACTTTTATTCTCCGTCACGGGGAGTAGGGAAAATAATATTAATCCACCATCTGTAAAGATCACATAACCACATTTCAGTTGAGCATTGTAGTGTCGATACGGTACTATTAGATAGTATCTTGCCTGTTATACTCGTGTGTACCTTTGTGCAAACGGCAGGTTTCATTTCTATTACAGCATAGTACGATAAAGTAGTACTAATATTAATCTGTATACGTGTTTAACATTGTTGGTAATCTTTGAGAACCGAAAGTTCTTGCGAATACCTAATTTAGGCCTAATTGGAATTTTCATTTCTATTTGTGCTTAGTAAGAAGCTAGGATACGTCTGAACGTAGTTTTAACATTATTGCAGTGTAGTATAGTAACTTATTAGAAATTAGAGTGCCTATTCTATAATTTAAAGTAGTTTTGCGAATTTCGAAATTTAATGGTAATTTTCTTTTCTGTTTTTGCTTGGTAATAACCTGTTGTAATTAGAATACGTATGAACGTAGTTTAAAATTATTGTAGTGTATTATAGCATCTTATTAGAAAGTAGTGTGTTTATTCTATTACTGTGAAATATTTGTGTAGTATAGTACCGTATCTGTAGTAACTCTCTTACTAGAATTCTGTAGTTGTAATTAGGGTAGACTTAACTGCAGTTAGGAATTGTGTAATTCTTGTGTATTATTCTCTCTTTACAGTAATTAACAGCAATTTTCATCCTGTTAAGGTCTTGTAGGAATAAAAAATCGTACAAGTAAGTAGTATTGTAGTGTAGTAGTAGCCTATATTAATTAACTTACTGTCGTGTGATCTTTGTGAACTAACCTAGACAATATTTCCTTCCTTTCATTTTTATTTTGCACAGAATAAGTTATCATATTTTTCCTTTTCATTATTTAGTAAAAAATATCTATGCAGTGCGAGTGTAGGAACTCTGGGTGTGGCCAGGCATTAAGGAGTATGAGGGAGGAGTTGGAGAGCTTGAGGCAGATAATTAGGATTCTCTCAGAGAACAGGAAGGAATGTTGGCTTCCAAACAATGTACAGGACACATTAGGTGTAATAGAGGGATGGGAAGGAAAGGGGGAATTGTGGAAGACAGGTGGTCTAATGTTTTAAGGGAAAGGAGATTGAAGGCTAAGGGCTCCATTCAGGATCAAAATTCAGGACAGGTGTCGCTGAGAAATCGCTACGAGTCACTGCAGGTAGAACAACTGAGGGAAGATGAGGAACAGGGTACTGTTGCCGAGAAGTGTGGAAGTAGGAGAAAGGGAAGAGGTAGGAAAAGGAAATGTGGAATAGTGGATCGGAAAAGACAGGTGGAACAGGGTCATCGGATGGAGAAAATGGAGGAGGAAGTAGCTTCTGCAGCTGTCAGGAAAGATAGGATTGACCAGGAGGGGATGGGATCAAATGAGGTGGGTAGGGTTGAGGCTCTGGTCATGGGGGATTCTATCGTTAGACATGTCGGGAAAGTGTGTGGAGGAAAGGGAACCAGGGTAGAGTATTATCCAGGAATCAGGTTGATGCAGATGTTGAGGAAAGTAGAAGAGAAGGAAGAGGAGAAGGAGAA
Source organism: Anabrus simplex (assembly GCF_040414725.1). NCBI lineage: Eukaryota > Metazoa > Arthropoda > Insecta > Orthoptera > Tettigoniidae > Anabrus > Anabrus simplex. The sequence goes on from NC_090271.1 coordinate 6,757,841, forward strand.
GGTGGTAGTGTTTCACGTTGGTACTAACAACGTAAGACAAGCAGATATAAGTACCTACATAGTTGGGGATGTGCGGGATCTGGTAAATGCAGCACGGGTAAAGTTTAAGGAAGCGGAGATAGTTATCAGTGGAATACTGTGTAGGAGGGATACTGACTGGAAGGTGATTGGGGATTTAAATGAGACTATGGAGTGGATATGTGGGAAAGTGGGACTGAAATTTCTAGATCCTAATGGGTGGGTAGGAGATAGGGATCTACGCTCAGATGACCTTCACTTAAGCCGCAGTGGTACATATAACTTAGGAAATTTGTTTAGAATGGTTATAGGGAGGTACATTCAGGGAAACAGGGTGGCATAGGGAGCGGTATTAAGGGAACCGGGAACTGTAAATCAAGTAGGGATGACATAAAACTGTTAGTGCTCAACAGTAGAAGTATTGTAAACAAAGGAATCGAATTAGGTAATTTAATAGATATATATATATACTTATCAGATATTGTAACAGGAGTTGAATTATGAATGAGACATGATATAATGGATGCAGAAATTTTCTCACGAGACTGGAGAGTGTATCGTAGAGATAGAATAGGAATGGTAGGAGGGGGAGTATTCATTCTCTTGAAAGAAGAATTCGTAAGCTACGAAAAAGTCAAAGATGACAAAAACGAAATTCTAGGGGTAAGGTTCATCTCTAAAGAAAATAGGCAACTTGATGTCTTTGGAGTGTACAGACCAGGAAAGGGTAGCGCAGATGCTGATTCAGAATTATTTGATAAGATAATCAGCTATGTGCGAAACGATAAGGAAAGGAACGTGATTGTAGCGGGTGATCTGAATTTACCAAATGTCAATAGGGAAGGTAATGCGAACGACAGGAAGCATGACCAACAGATGGCAAATAAGTTAATATGGGAAGGACAGCTGATTCAGAAAGTGATGGAACCAACTAGAGGGAAGAATATTCTGGATGTGGTGCTAGTATAACCAGATGAGCTCTAGGAGAAACCGAAGTAATAGATGATATTACTTTTCACGAAGCTGTTTTTCTGGTAGTTAAAAATAAATGTGAAAGAAAGGTATTAAAATTAGGACTATTAGGCAGTACTATATGGCTGATAAAACAGGCATGGGGGAGTTTTTGATAAGTAACTATGATCGGTCAAAAATGGTAAATAAAAATGTAAACAGACTCTGGGATGGGTTTTAAGCAATTGTTAAGGAATGTGAAAATAGATTTGTACCTTTAAAGGTGGCAAGGAATGGTAAAGATCCACTATATTATAACAGAGAAGTAAAGAGTGACCCAAACGTAGTCAAACCCAGAACACTACGGTAAGGCCAGCAAGGTATAAATCAACTAGAAATAAAATAGAACACACCAAGAGTCAGATTAGACAAAAGTAGGTCAGGAAGCGTAACTAGGCACCCACAAAACGTAACCATAAAATCAGTAAATTACTTACCACAAGAAGAAGTGGGTGACACATCAAACCATGTAAAATTAAAATCCAGTATCAGATGAGTAATTCATTTGAAAGAACAACACCAGTGTTTTCATGCAAAGGTAAGTAGAATTTATTAGAGAAAAGTTAAACCTTCCAATTAGTAATAAGAAAACGCCCACGTAGTAAAGTAGAAAGACTAGTAATTAACATGAAATAGAATTATTACCAAGAACATAAATTAATCATATTTAAAAGATATTAGGGGGCCCCACTATACTAGAAGTAATGTGATAATGAAAATAGTATCTGCTTAAAATAAAGAATCAGCCTTTAAACTACCAAAAACCACATGAACCACCTAGTCCTACTCAAGGACAGGTCTTACCAGTAGCCCAGAAAGAAAATTCACCTTAAACACTACGCGCAGGGAGAAGTTAAATATATAAATTGAATTAGGAAAATTCAAAACAAAGGTACAAGAAAAGGGGAAGCACAAACATTCAATAAAATAGAAAGGAAACACAGGTCATCAAGCCCAGAAAGGGAAACAAGGAACCAAAATCATTCGTCAACGGAAATGTTTACATTAACAATCACCGTACAACATACGTTGTCATGGTAACAGGCCCACGCTCAAAACAACGCAAAATCAAAGATACACACCGAAAGGAAACCAGGAACGAGGCAAAAAAGGCAACTATTTAGGTAGTACGGACCAAGACGGAAGAAAATATAAAACCGGACCGCAAAAATTATATAAACAAACCGGCTCTTGGTTAGGGCTAAGTAGTTCAAGTTAGACCAAATTGTGATGAGCTTAACAGTAGAGTAAAAATTAGTATTCTATCGTATTCCTTTTTCCTCTTGAACAATTTAGAATGTAATTTACCATACGTCCAGAACAACGTTACAAGTTTACATGACCATTATAGCACGTGATTAAATGAATATGCCCTATAATGACATACTACCCAAGTTTTTTTTTTGAAAACATATCATTCAAATTTAGCCGAGAGTGAACAAATTTAAAGCATTAGGGTCTTAGACACGTCTCACACATCCGTATAGTTTTTCCTTTTTTGGGGGGTTCATCAATATCGAAAATAGAACAGAACCTTGAAGCCACGCCGCGTCGCCATTTAATACTCTGGTTCCCAAACGCAGATAGATAGACTTAAATAAAATACATACAGTCTGTGGACGTTTTCACGATGAATGAGGTATCACCCGATGTTGAGGGCTAGGAGGAGAGCCCTCACACACGTAGTTTTCAGCCGTTCTCCATTGTTCCGAGTAAAATCTTCACCTTCACGAGGCACATACTACACGCGTCCATCACCAAACAGACGCCAGCACAAGAATGAGTCTCTCGCTTCGAGCGAGCTTCAACAAGCTGTCCGAGACGAGCTCTCATTGGTCAAGGAGCTGAGCATCGTAGTACCAGTTCTCTGCACAGATGTCAGTACGTACAAGGAACCCTTTAGATCAGGTCGTTACTCAGACCAGAGCGCTACCATAAAGTGGTAGTGAATCATAAAACTAGAAGGAGATAAGAAATTCAGCAAACTGAATACACAGAAAATTGAGGTAGAAGATACTAATTTCCACAGGGATTAGCCCAGGTCCAAAAACGTTAGGGGGGGAGAAGACGATTAAATGTGACACCTCGGTGTCAGCCACCCCCTCCGAAGCTTTGCTTATCCAGTACATATCTTCGGCACTGAGGTCAGAAGTAACCAAAATGTTCATTACAGTCCAAAATTAAAGCGACCACAAGTACCACGTTCAACATAATAAATATCCAGTAAGGCGGTAGCGCTTTAGAATCACTTTCTACAGCATTAATTACAGTCAACACTGAGTTCAACCTTTTTCACAATATTTTCAGCTTTCCATGCACAAGGTTTCAATAGTTTACACGCCACAGTTTCTCTTAGGAATCGGTCCATCACAACCACAATTAGTTTGAAGAAGTTGGTAGAACACAGTCTAATTAGAATTACACCTTCGACTTAGTAGACTCCCAAAAGTTTTAGGTTTTGATTACAACTGCTTACACGGTGATGATTACACCACGACGAAAAGTTCACCCTTAGAGTTCATGAAAGGTTATACACAAGGCATACATAGGGTTTCCTTCCAACAATTCATTTAGAAATATCTCTCGGCTGTACATTTTACATTAAACCTTGAAATTTGTAATGGATTTAGTATTATTCCTCGCTATGGTACGATCAGTTCAGCATTTTATTCATGCGTCTCTTACTGTCTGCCTCACGGTGAATTCAAATCTCAAGATTCCTTGAACTTTCTCTGATTTGGTAATGGTGAGCCATCTGGCGTTCGAGTTTGAACCAGTCGTACGAGGTGACCAAGCGGTGCTGCTATCTAGCCGGGAAGTAGTTAACCCTGCTAGGCCGGTGATCGTGGCTTGTCAATAATGAAATCGATTGCAGTTTTTTTAATTCTTGTGTGGGATTGGAAGAAGACGCCTTGAAAACTACGCTTCTGGTCCTGGTTTGAGGATAAATTATCCGTGAAGAGAAGGAAAATGATTGTGGGATTTGATCCCGGATAAACATTTCTCCATCAGGGCGTAAAGGCCTGAAAAACTGGTTTGTTATCTTTAAAGAGATTTCATTTCTTCTTGCATCTGACCTTGTAAGTAGCTTCAAGCATATCTATAATGGTTAACCTATCCCATCGAAGGCTGCTAATTATTGGGTTAAGAGACATGGACACTACTAAACGCTACGATATGTGAGATTTTTACAGCTGATCTTTCGGACTTTTCGAGCTTAAAATTTTTAAGAGTTAAAAAACAAAAACAAAACTGAAGTTCGTCATATCTATGTAATATTTATACCTTTGGTATTTCATTCGAGTGTATGAAAGATATTAATGTTTGCCTTAATGTATTTTTTGAAGTTTTCATGTTAGTAAAAGTATATTTACGTTGCGGAGCTCCCAACTAACTACTATATACGAAGTGTTTGCTTAAGCTTATGGTGGTTAACTTCATTTCCTCCTTTAAATCGTAATAATTATGTTATTATTTAAATATATTTAAGCTCTTCGGAGCAAGTAAGAGGAAAAGAATAAGTTTTAGGATGAAAGCTTTTCTGATGAATTACTCGGTACTTGAGTTGGGATTTGATCATGGTGGTTCCTCTGTTACACCAACCGTGTAACAGAATGCAAACGAAAGGGGGCGTTGCTCCTTTGTGTCTGACACATGAGTGTCGGGTAATTATTATGTCTTGACTGTCATCTGATTTTTGGGAAGGATTGTTTGGCCGTGTTGCTTACCTTTCTTCAGTCTTGTGTGACTGATTTTATTGAAGTTACTGTTCCTTGTGGGGTATCTAATTATGGTGCTACTTGTGGATTTATTGCATGTCATTGCATTATCTCTGACTCATTTCTGAAGTAATGTGTGTTGTGGGTTATGACTGTTTCTTATACCATTTATGGTAACCGAGATAATCCATTGGAGAAGTTTTCAGCCTGCATATTGAAATATTTGATTCAAGTTTTCTTATTTGAGTTGGCCTCCCATTACTTAGGGATCAGTATTTGAATTACAGATTGGAAGGTGGTACCTTCCTTAAATGATTTGGGTTGACTTAGCATTTTAATTTTGAACTGAACTACATTGATTTATTGTTCTGGAAGATTTTCAGCGCTCATTCTTTAAGCTTGATTTTAATATTATAATTCTGTATTGATTATCTTTCATTAATTGCTCGGAAATTTAATTTTTTTTTAGGAGGTCAGATGTTCTTATGATTTGGGCTTATTAAAGTTTTCCTTTAAATTGATCAAGGAATTATTATTTCAGCCAATTAGTTAAGCTTATTTTAAGTTGATTCGCTTGGCCTCTTGTGTCCAGTGCTTCCTCAATCAGCGACGGCCTTTTGTTGGGATAATTTGTAAGTATTTCCTTTAATTTTGCTTATTTATCCCTGGTCGTGCTAACACTCTTGACTTTAACCTTATGTTGTGAGAGTGTGTTTGGTATCAGATTGCGTGGTTTTCTGTACAGCTACGTTCTGATATCTTGTGAAAGCATAATTTTCTTTCTTGTTTCTTGTGACTGTTGGCTATTTCGTCAGGCCATTGATATCACCTCGGCTGAAATAATAAGTCAATTGAGACTAGTTAATTAAACTTGTGAAGGGAAAGACAGGCTTGTGTTCAGTGCTAACCTTGGTGTTTTCTGTTTCATATCAATACGAGTGCACGTGCTGTGTTGTTGCCAAGAATGCTGAGGAAGGGTGAGCTGTTGTACGAGCTCGATATTCGGGTTTTGGTGTCCACTGGTTCTATGGAAGGCGATGTTACCTTGCTTCTGGCTTCCCTTGATTCCCCTGTAAATCCAGGTAACATGAGCATCGGCTTGGGTAAGTCAGTGCATGCAATGTCCAGTTCTATTAACGAATTATTAGTGTTTATAAACCAGTTAAAAGAGTGTAGTCCATCAGATTACCAATTGAGAAGATTAAAAGCTCGTACCAATCACTTTATTAACAGGGTGCAAGATTTGATTTCTCTTGGACCTGAAGGTGAATTGATGTCTCAATGCACTTCGTTGTTGACTTCAGTAATTAATATTTCGGTTGAACTCGATTTTATGATTAATATGAAGAAGATTGGTCAGTTGTCATTAAGTGATGAGATTGAAACTAATGAAGGTAACAACCTTGGTGCCATTAATGAGTTAATTACTCCTCAGACCGTCACTAATCCGTCCTCATCTCATTGCTGCGGACTTAGTCCTGCGGTTGAGAATTTGTTGATTAGGTCATGTTCAGCTCCCAATTCTATTAAGGATCTTTTCAAAAATGTAATGACCTTTTCTGTAGATTCCATTGACGAAACCATTAGATTCCTGCGGTTTCTGGTAGAATTATCTGAGTCGGCTAATGTGTATTGCATGGATGCTCTGGGAATTTTTAGAGTGTTATTTCCCAACTGTCAAGGTGTACTTAAAAGAGAAATTTCTAAGGCTATTGGCAGTAATTTAAGTGTAAATGAATTTCACGACTTAATCGTGGCAAGGTTTATTCCGTCCCTTGCGTTACAAGGTCTGGTTCCAAAACATTGTTATAGGACACAGTTCTTGCATGAAAATTTATTGGCCTATGTCTTGGATTTGAAATTTTATTGCGAGTTTTTTAAAATCATGGTACCGGAAGAAGAGATGGTAGCCTGTATAATCAAAGGGATTACTCCTCAATATCGATCCCTTTTTTATCTTTGACTAAGTGCCCTAATTATGGTGCTACTTGTGGATTTATTGCATGTCATTGCATTATCTCTGACTCATTTCTGAAGTAATGTGTGTTGTGGGTTATGACTGTTTCTTATACCATTTATGGTAACCGAGATAATCCATTGGAGAAGTTTTCAGCCTGCATATTGAAATATTTGATTCAAGTTTTCTTATTTGAGTTGGCTTCCCATTACTTAGGGATCAGTATTTGAATTACAGATTGGAAGGTGGTACTTTCCTTGAATGATTTGGGTTGACTTAGCATTTTAATTTTGAACTGAACTACATTGATTTATTGTTCTGGAAGTTTTTCAGCGCTCATTCTTTAAACTTGATTTTAATATTATAATTCTGTATTGATTATCTTTCATTAATTGCTCGGAAATTTAATTTTTTTAGGAGGTCAGATGTTCTTATGATTTGGGCTTATTAAAGTTTTCCTTTAAATTGATCAAGGAATTATTATTTCAGCCAATTAGTTAAGCTTATTTTAAGTTGATTCGCTTGGCCTCTTGTGTCCAGTGCTTCCTCAATCGGCGACGGCCTTTTGTTGGGATAATTTGTAAGTATTTCCTTTAATTTTGCTTATTTATCCCTGGTCGTGCTAACACTCTTGACTTTAACCTTTTGTTGTGAGAAAATTACCATATCAAAGTGAGTACTAGTTCTCGGATTCCAGGTTTTAAGAAATGCAACATCTTGCATCCTTTCGATATTAGATTAAAATGCCCGACAATACGAAGATATCGCGAGCAAACGGGAAAGGAAGAAGAGGGAAAAACCCTCAAGATTGGTGAAATTATTTTTATAACCAAAGACAAAAGATAAATCTCATAATACAAACTTAAATTAGTAAAATTATCAATAGACTCAGGACTAGAGCATACCCCCAAACTAAATTACACAAGGACACAAATTAGGCAAACTAGACAGGTCTCGAACCAAATAAACTATCAGCACCAAAAATCACCAGAACACCATACATATTAGATCGACACAGGCAAAGGTAAGCTTAACCCACCACACTCCAAAGATGGATCTCAAATGTCAAGAATACAGTACTTACCTCAATATACTAATGGTTCAAAACGCTAAACTAAAACGTTGAAAATGGATAAGTAGAAAGACGTAACATCACCAAGGTTTCCCCACCAATACAGGGACCCACCAGAAGGATAATCAATTCACGTGCTCCACCGGAGAACCCTTACCAACAATAAGGTAAATCCTCAAAACAAACAATACACCAAGATTCAATCCCCCCAAAAAAACAGATTTACATAAACATACACGAGACGGGCAAGGTAAGAAAGAACAATTTAAAAAAAAACAGACTGAGATCCACAGATCAGTGAGCCAATGATTCATTAATTTTTAAGAACCCACCATAATTCAACCCAAATAATTAGACCATTAAGGAATGCAGATTTTAAATCATAGTTAATTGACCTCGCATGACCCTGCAAGAAAAGACTTTTCAAAAGAAAGGGACGCACCAATCAGAGCAACTACCGACCAGAGTACGAGCACTGTGAAGCCACAAATGAGTTAATGGTAACTGTCTTTCCAAGCAAAGGACACCATAAGTAGAATGAGTTGGAGACCTCTAGTACTATCAGGTGTAGGGAGCGCAACAGTTTGTCATCGACAATCATTCCACAGAGGCATACTAAACAAGGAACAAACTAATACAAAGGGAATCACTGTTCAAGGATTGATGGATAAGGTTTCAGGAGGACATAACTTGGGGTCACATAACCAACCCACACAGCAAGAGGAAAAACTAAAACACTTTCCACTATAGTACACCCAATCAAACAGAAAAGGTATTAAAATACCTCAATTAGATGACTACAGGAGATATGACGAAGTAATAAACCAACCTCTTACACACCAAATAGTCCTAAAAGGGGCCAGAAAATAAATAGGCAAGATGACTCCACAAGCGATAGCTCACAGGTAGGCAATAACACGCTCAACTATCCTGAACGCAGAACGGAAAGCAGGTAAATCAACAATATCTACTAGTGTTAGCAAAATAACTGAAGGGAAAATAACCATAGAAGGTAGGATAAAGAAAATAGGGCTTCACAAATATCATAGATGGAAACAATGACGACATCAGAGCAATAGGTTATGCGGGCAATCTCAAATTTCACTGACCAAGACCAGAACGTACTACACAAGTGGTAGACACAATCTACATTATTAATTCCCATCTTCATAAAGACACAATGGTTCAAAGAAAGGTGCTTAAACGCCCACCAGAGTGCGATAATACAACTAATATTGCCTCACATAAATCCCACAGAAGCAATGGTAACCAGCGCCAAGAGTCAATACAACAGGGTCCCTTTACAATAACATGCCACACAGCATCTTAACCAAACATGGTGCAATACCACACCACCGCCAAATTCAGGACTAGCAAACCTACCACCTAGGTAAAAGAAGATAACTTCTCAGGATTCAAGTCCATGCCTTGACTACACTACTCAACATAATATCAATAGATGGAAGATGGTTACTGTCAACAGCCCTACATACACACTACAACTCGCCCAGAACGAAAAGATCTACAAGAAGATACTAGATTCAAGAAAATACTTCAGTATCATAGTGATGATAGTAATGCGCGGAATAAAATGCCACAAGACCCGTGAATACCATAGAGGCCAACCTTATACCACGAATAGTAACAAGGAAGTTTTAAAACAGAACAAAATTTCAAAAAACAATGGGATAAAATATTCAACATAAGGAAAACCACAAGTTGAGTAAAGAATAATTTGAGATTACTTAGAATAGAGGTACTACTGTCAGTTCTTAGAATAATCACCAGAGGGCAACGCAGCATTAGACATGAAGAGGCCCAGAAACCAGTTGCTAGAGATGGAGAAACCATAAAGATCCAAGATCCATGCACGAAGCAAACGGTCTACCAACCCCGACACAGGTTAACAGATCACCCCACGACTAACAACCCCCTCAAAGGATATGACCAAAACTAACTTATTGCAGCGACTGATCAGCAGCAAGTAGAAGGGTTAATTTTCGAAGCTTAATCAAAGGGTACTCAGGGATAGTTATTATTGAAAATCGATAATAGGCCATAAATAAAATTCAGAATAAGATTTTAAAGCTAATTTTCCAAATAAACCTTGCTACAAGGGATGGATGAAGAAACAGAGTAAGACTAATTTCCAAGAGATAAATATGGATAAGATCACCAAAACCAGAAACAAGACAGAAACTATTCCATGGTTAAATCAACCCCCAGATAGTTAAAACTCAACCAATATTTTTTCTTTATTTAAACTATATTTTATAACAATCACCCAGGTGACGAGATTAAAACGAGCAACCAATAGTCCAGAAGGCTACCAAATGGACACCCTGGACAGGAGGATAAATACATATCAACAGGACACGATCATAAAATTTTTGCTATCCCAAAGTGTGAGCAGCAAGAAGACCGAAGGAAGTCTCCGAGTATCCGTTATCCAATCCTACCCACACCCAAAGCAGATTTGGTATGATACTGTATTTAAAAATTTAAAACCCAGAGAAGGTAAGATATAAGGAGTACAGGTCAGAAATATAATTGGTAAGAGGCCCCAAGAAACAGTCATGTGACAGATTCCACACACCACCAAACCACAACGTTCACACCCGAAACAATACCAGTACTAAGACAAATAGAAACATATCAAACCTAGCTTTTAAAATCACAGAAACATGTACCACAATGAAAACTCCAGGTAGAATTAAATTACACTTAAACAGTAAGATGATATTTTACTTTTAATTAGCTCACAGAAATGTAGTTCTCAGCTGTATGTCTCTTTCAGTACCTTAGAACTTCGCAAAGCAGAAACCCAAAGGAAGGGAATTAGGAACCAGTACTGTACATTAACCAGGTTTAACTTGTGACAGATGGACTCTCCTAATCCTTTTAGCAACCGGATCGCTCACTAACATTGATACTGGGGACAGAAATTGCAATACGGTGCAAGGACCTTGATACCTGGGTGCCAGTTTGGCGGAAAACTTATTAACAGCTTTACTGACTGGGTAGCATTTTATGAAGACTGTACCACCAACCTTTACCTTAGTTGTTTTCCTACCCAAATTGTACCTTTTCTTGGTCTTCTCATATGAAACAGACAGATTTTTCTTTGCTTCGTCCCAAATCTTCTGGACATCGAGAGGTTTAGATAGATCAGGCAAAAGGTCATCGATGCCTAGTACATTTGACATTGGGGAGTATGGAGTGTAGGAAAACATAAGGGACATGGGCGTTTTCCCATGAGACTCATGGATGGCAGAGTTAAATGCATGAGCTAGCCAATGTAAACAGGAGTCCCACTTAGCCTGGTTATGATGATGGTAGGCTATCAATGCAGACTTCAAATTTCTATTTACCCTCTCAGCATAGGATGGATTAGGATAATATGGGGTAGTAGTGACATGAGAGATGCTCAACTCGAAAAGGTATTTTTGGAACAGATGACTAGTAAACCCACTAGCGTTATCAGAGACAAGGAACTTGGGAGGACCAAAAGAAGCAAAAATATAATTTAGACAGTTAATAGTGGACCGAGAAGTGGTAGACCTAGTTGGAATAACCCAAGTGAACCGTGAGAACGCATCGACACACACGAAAATGTGCGTGTTCCCCAAAGAAGATCGAACCATTGGTCCCACGTAGTCGATGAACAGACGTTCCATGGGGCGTGAAGCTTGTGAGGACGACAACAAACCCACACGGTTGTTTAGACTGGGTTTACTTATGGCACAAACCTTGCAAGTTTTAATCATGCTTCTGATGTCACTGTCCATTCTTTTCCAGATGAAAAATTCCCTAATTTTCTGCCTAGTTTTGAACATTCCTAAATGACCTCCAATGGGACAGTGGTGGTAATACTTGAAGATGCCAGGTACCAGTACCTTGGGAACAACAATTTTGAAACAAAGGTATCCTCGTCCCTTACAACATAGAACACCTTTGACAAGAGAATAAGGTTTTACAAGAGTCCCATTACAAATTTTGTTTATGATTTCATTCAATTCAGGGTCAGATTTCTGGAGATCTTCGATTTCATGGTAAAGCAAAGGTAGCTCAGAAAGAATGGCATTGACTTTAATCACATTACCATCATCAAAATGTTCAACATTAGATTTTCCCCATCAAACATTCTGCTGAGACTATCAGCGATGACATTATCTGTACCCCTAATATGTTTGACTTGAAAATTTAAGGCAGAAATCCTAAGCGCCCAACGGGTGATTCTCCCAGTTCTTTTGGGTCGGTTCAAAACCCACGACAACGCCTGATTATCCGTCTCCAGGTCAAAATTTACATGTTCGACAAAGGGCCGAAATTTTTCGAGAGCGAATAGGACAGCAAGGCATTCCAACTCGTAAATCGAGTATTTGCTCTCAAGATCATTGAGGGTTCGGGAGGCATACGCAACAGGTCTACGACCATCCTCGTACTCTTGCAAGAGTACTCCGGCAATAGCTCTTCCAGATGCGTCGGTCTGAACAATGAAGCGTTTAGAAAAGTCAGGAATTGTCAAAACAGGGGCGTTCGAGAGGGCGAACTTCAATTTCTCAAAAGCTACTTGTTGGAGAGGACCCCAGACAAACTTAAAATCTTTTCGCCTTAAATGGTTGAGAGGAGCAGCAACCTCAGCGAAGTTAGGAATAAATTTCCTGAAAAAGTTAACCATTCCCACAAAATGGGCAATGCCTTTGACATCTTTAGGAGGTTGAAAATCACGAATTGCTTGAGTCCTGGATTGATCAACCGAGATTCCACTCGAAAACACAGTATGTCCAAGAAAAGACATACTTGGCTGGGCGAAGGTTACCTTAGAAAGCTTAACAGTCAAGCCAGCTTTCCTCAAGCGCTCAAGGATTTCCCGTACATGAATCACATGTTCTTCAAAGGTTTTAGAATAGACAACGCAATCATCGAGATAGTGAAAAACACATTTAAATTTAATGTCAGAGAAGATAATATCCAGCAAACGTGTCAAAATTCCAGCACCAGAGTTCAGACCGAAGGGCAATCTGACAAATTCATACAAATTCCAGTCAGTGATGAAGGCAGTTAGTGGAATGGACCTCTTGGATAAAGGAATTTGATAATAGGCCTGGTTAAGGTCCAGTACTGTAAAAAACTCTGCCCCCGAAAACCACCCAAAGCATGTGTGCAGATCAGGTAACGGGATTGACTGAAGGACCACCTTCTGGTTTAATTTTCTATAGTCCAAAACAGCCCGAAAGCCCCCAGTGGACTTGGGTACAAGGAAAACAGGAGAGGCATATGGGGAGCTAGAAGGTTGAATAACCCCTTCCGCTAGAAGTTTTTCAATAATCTTCTTCAATTGCAGCATACGTGGAGGAGAGAGTCTATATGGAGGGGATCTCACAGGTTTGGTATCAGTTAGTTCGATATCATATTCCATAACATCAGTTACCCCTAGTTTACTAGTGAACACTTCAGGGAATTCGCTGCAAAGTGCACGAATTTCATCAGCTTGTTCCTTACTCAAATGATTAAGTTTTAATTCCTTAACATTGCTAATTTCATCAGGGACTGACTCAGAAACACAATTCGCATTTAAATTACCCTTAGAACCACCAGACAAGTTAAATTTATTAGCAGGGGAAAACTTAAAGAAAAATTTCCTGTCTTGAAGGCCGAGAACAAGTCCAGTTTTGGACAAAAACCCAGTTCCTAGAATCAAATTACACGAAAGGTTTGGAACCACCAGGCAGGACACTTTCCAGTTGAAATTTCCAATTCTCAATTTCACCCTAGCGGTCCCTAGAATTTCTACATTATTACCATTAGCAGTAACACACTTTACACCAGAAGGTTGTAAGGACGGCAACTTACAAGCATATTTCATTTTGGAATACCAATCAGAATTGATTAAATTTACAACGCTCCCAGAGTCAATCAAAGCCATCAATGGTTCATTATTCACTTCAACACTGGTGAAGGTTCCTACAGAGACAACATTTCCACAAATTCTGTTACAGTTACGAGGACAAATAATCGCATCAGTGTCCCCTACATTCTTAAAAGGTTGAAACTTACGAGACCGGTTTTTAGGTTTTAGTCATTTATGGCGTCTTTGAAATGAATTTGGGCAAAAAAATTTAGTGTGCTGCTTAGAGCCACAAAGATAACAACAAACATCACGTCCATTACTCTTAGACGGGCAGGAATTCCTTAGATGTTCCGTAGAACCACACACAAAACATTTTTTTGTTTTCATGTTACAGGGTACATTAGCATAACCAGTACAGTTAGAAGTGGTAAGAGGAGGGGGAAGGTGGACAGGCCTGGACGCGTCTCCGTGCTTTACATCCTCCGCGAAGGTACACGCAGTCTCGAGTTCAATGAAATTAGTAGGACATTTCACAAGGGAAAGGTAAGATCGATAAGCAGGAGATATACCTTTTAATATACGAGTTACCATTTCTTCCTCAGGAACCAAAATTCGAAACACTTTACAATAGAACTTTATATCAACAATGTACGTTAGCAAATTTTCGTGAAGGTACTGAGTTCGGAAGCAATACTGAGGGATGAGACTCTGAAGGGCTAAGGAGGGGATAAATTTGTTAAGAATTAGTTCATGAAATTCATCAATTTTACACTTCTGAGAGATAGCCTCGGAAATTTCCTTTTTTAGAATACCCTCGCAGTGGGAAAATAAGGCCCTATACATGCCTAGTTCATCAACAGAGTATACACTAGCGGATTCCTGCAATTCTACAAGGAACCTTAAAAATCTAAGGCACTCTTCAATTGAGTTTACGGAGAAATTCTTTACACCGTGAAACAGCTCTTTCAAGGAATTATGCAATGTACCACTTAACCGTGATAAAATAGACTCAAGGACAGGAGAAGTTACGCAGCATGCACCTTGAATAGGAGGAGATAAATTTTGACTTACACTTTCATTATTACTAAGAGGATTGGTCCTATCCGTAACCAACAAGTTCTCCATTTCTCTACTTGCAATTATTAAATCAAGTTCAGTAGAAATACTGGACGCTAATGTCAAAAGTCGGGTACATTCGCTAATGAATTCCCCCTCAGGTTTCAAAGTAAGGAGATCTTGGATACGCCCCGAGTGGTGATACACTCTAGCCTTGAGTCTACTAACCTGAGACTTCGTAGGTGGCGTTTCAGTAAATTCTTTAAGAATTGTGGAAATTTCATTTAAAGAACAATTAATTAAATGTAAAAACTCACCAATCTTGGAGATATCTATTTTAGATAGGTTAAGAGGCACCTGGAGATGAGCTGAAAGTAAGGCGGCACACTCAGAGACAGTACCCACTGGTTCTAAACTTCGGATCGCAAGCTCATACTGCAACTCCGACTTGCGAAGGTGGTGAGGGTGAATAACCGGTCGGGCCATGACGAAAGACAATATGAAACAAAACAATTCAAGGATGGAATAAGATGGTTGCAATTCTTTTACAAAAGCATATTACATCAGGTTAACACTATGTACTTCCTTCAATTAATTACCATCTGATACTAGGTAAAACAAAGTCAAGTGAGGATGCAAATAACCTACGGGTAGGTACGAGCCACAGGTCCATGAATCAAAGAACCACAGCTCAGCTACCACAATACTGACCCAAACGTAGTCAAACCCAGAACACTACGGTAAGGCCAGCAAGGTATAAATCAACTAAAAATAAAATAGAACACACCAAGAGTCAGATTAGACAAAAGTAGGTCAGGAAGCGTAACTAGGCACCCACAAAACGTAACCATAAAATCAGTAAATTACTTACCACAAGAAGAAGTGGGTGACACATCAAACCATGTAAAATTAAAATCCAGTATCAGATGAGTAATTCATTTGAAAGAACAACACCAGTGTTTTCATGCAAAGGTAAGTAGAATTTATTAGAGAAAAGTTAAACCTTCCAATTAGTAATAAGAAAACGCCCACGTAGTAAAGTAGAAAGACTAGTAATTAACATGAAATAGAATTATTACCAAGAACATAAATTAATCATATTTAAAAGATATTAGGGGGCCCCGCTATACTAGAAGTAATGTGATAATGAAAATAGTATCTGCTTAAAATAAAGAATCAGCCTTTAAACTACCAAAAACCACATGAACCACCTAGTCCTACTCAAGGACAGGTCTTACCAGGAGCCCAGAAAGAAAATTCACCTTAAACACTACGCGCAGGGAGAAGTTAAAAATATAAATTGAATTAGGAAAATTCAAAACAAAGGTACAAGAAAAGGGGAAGCACAAAACATTCAATAAAATAGAAAGGAAACACAGGTCATCAAGCCCAGAAAGGGAAACAAGGAACCAAAATCATTCGTCAACGGAAATGTTTACATTAACAATCACCGTACAACATACGTTGTCATGGTAACAGGCCCACGCTCAAAACAACGCAAAATCAAAGATACACACCGAAAGGAAACCAGGAACGAGGCAAAAAGGCAACTATTTAGGTAGTACGGACCAAGACGGAAGAAAATATAAAACCGGACCGCAAAAATTATATAAACAAACCGGCTCTTGGTTAGGGCTAAGTAGTTCAAGTTAGACCAAATTGTGATGAGCTTAACAGTAGAGTAAAAATTAGTATTCTATCGTATTCCTTTTTCCTCTTGAACAATTTAGAATGTAATTTACCATACGTCCAGAACAACGTTACAAGTTTACATGACCATTATAGCACGTGATTAAATGAATATGCCCTATAATGACATACTACCCAAGTTTTTTTTGAAAACATATCATTAAAATTTAGCCGAGAGTGAACAAATTTAAAGCATTAGGGTCTTAGACACGTCTCACACATCCGTATAGTTTTTCCTTTTTGGGGGGGGGTTCATCAATATCGAAAATAGAACAGAACCTTGAAGCCACGCCGCGTCGCCATTTAATACTCTGGTTCCCAAACGCAGATAGATAGACTTAAATAAAATACATACAGTCTGTGGACGTTTTCACGATGGATGAGGTATCACCCGATGTTGAGGGCTAGGAGGAGAGCCCTCACACACGTAGTTTTCAGCCGTTTTCCATTGTTCCGAGTAAAATCTTCACCTTCACGAGGCACATACTACACGCGTCCATCACCAACCAGACGCCAGCACAAGAATGAGTCTCTCGCTTCGAGCGAGCTTCAACAAGCTGTCCGAGACGAGCTCTCATTGGTCAAGGAGCTGAGCATCGTAGTACCAGTTCTCTGCACAGATGTCAGTACGTACAAGGAGCCCTTTAGATCAGGTCGTTACTCAGACCAGAGCGCTACCATAAAGTGGTAGTGAATCATAAAACTAGAAAGAGATAAGTAATTCAGCAAACTGAATACACAGAAAATTGAGGTAGTAAGATACTAATTTCCACAGGGATTAGTCCAGGTCCAAAAACGTTAGGGGGGAGAAGACGATTAAATGTGACACCTCGGTGTCAAGAGGTAAGAAGGAGGTGCAGGTTATAAAGAAAAAGAGTTAGAAATGGCTGTGGAAGTAAGGAGAATTTGAAGGAACCTACTAGGAAATTGAATCTAGCAAAGATGTCAGCTAAGGATAACATGATGGCGAGCATAATTGCGGCCGCACAAATTTTCGTGAAAATGGAAAGGTATTTATATATACTTTAAGGCAGAAACAGACTCCAAGAAGGACATTCCAGGAATCATTAATGAACGAGGGGATTGTGTATGCGAGGATATTCAGAAGGCAGAAGTATTCAGTCAGCAGTATTTAAAGATTGTTGGTTACAAGGATAATATCCAGATAGAGGAGATGACTAATACTAAAGAAGTATTAAAATTTACCTATGACAGCAATGACATTTACAGTAAGATACGAAAGTTGAGAACTAGAAAAGCAGCTGGAATTGATAAGGTTTCGGGGGATATGCTAAAGACAATGGGTTGGGATATTGTACTATATCTGAAGTACTTATTTGATTATTGGTTGCATGAAGGAACTTCACCAAATGAATGGAGAGTTGCTATAGTAGCCCCTGCATATAAAGGAAAGGGTGATAGACATAAAGCTGAAAATTACAGGCGAGTCAGTTTGACATGCATTGTATGTAAACTTTGGGAAGGCATTCTTTCTGATTATATTAGACATCTTTGCAAAATTAATAACTGGTTTGATAGAAGGCAGTTTTGGTAATTCCACTGAAGCCCAACTTGTAGGATTCCAGCAAGATATAGCAGATATCCTGGATTCAGGAGGTCAATTGGACTGTATCCCGATTGACCTGTCTAAGGCATTTGATAGGGTAGATCATGGGGGACTACTGGCAAAAATGAGTGCAATTGGACTTGACAAAAGAGTTACTGAATGGGTTGCTATATTTCTAGAAAATAAAACTCAGAGAATTAGAGTAGGTCTTTATCTGCCCATGTATAAATTAAGGCAGTATTATTGGACCTTTATGTTTTCTTATCTATATCAATGATATGTGTAAAGAAGCTGAATCAGAGATAAGGCTTTTCGCAGATGATGTTATTCTTTACAGAGTAATAAACAAGTTACAAGTTTGTGAGCAACTGCAAAATGACCTCGATAATGTTGTGAGATGGACAGTAGGCAATGGTATGATGATAAACGGGGTTATAAGTCAGGTTGTAAGTTTCACAAATAGGAAAAGTCCTCTCAGTTTTAATTACTGCGTTGATGGGGTGAAAGTTCCCTTTGGGGATCATTGTCAATACGTAGGTATTAATATAAGGAAAGATCTTCATTGGGGTAATCACATAAATGGAGTTGTAAATAAAGGGTACAGATCTTTGCACATGGTTATGAGAGTATTTAGGAGTTGTAGTAAGGATATAAAGGAGAGAGCATATTTGTCTCTGGTGAGACCCCAACTATAGTATGGTTCCAGTGTATTGGACCCTTACCATGAGTTATCTGGAAGAAATAAACAAACAGTCCTCTCCCCTCCTGTCAGCAACAAATCACCTTGTTTAGTTCCATGGTACACAGTTTACCAGTTTTAATTTAACACTCTGAATTTTGTTCCTTTTTCTCAGATCCCACTCTAAGGAAGGACAGATTTTGGGGATATTCAACTCAGGAATGAACATTCTGGAGCTACGTTTCGAACTTTCTGTTCAGTGATCATTTGCGATCTGCCTCTTGTGCTATTTTGAGGACAGAAGACGTACCCAGCAGCTGGCAGTATTACGGGCTCCCTATTTCTACATTGCTCTTACCTTCTGCATATTTCGTCGTAACGCTGCTGTAAACATCATACTGCTCCGCCATTGTTCCGTCTGCTTGCTCTCTTGCTCTCCTCACCGGCACACCATTACGTCATCTGTTTCTAGTACTTTCCAGTATGTGCTTCGCTCGCTTATGTAACTCGCCGCTCCCTTTCGATCGCCGATCAGGTGTGGATTGTGTTTTGTATGAGCAGTGGGAGCAGCAACTTCCTCGCACGGCTGGTCCCTGCTGATTTTTATCCTGTCTATTCTACTTGACTTCATATTTTCTTCGAGCCCGGGTGAGCAGACTTGTTATTATGCTTTTCATTTTCTTCACTTCCTTGCCTCTCTAGCCTTACTATCGTTATTGATTTTGAACTTTGGCCCACTCTGGGCACAACGAAATTTGCTGGACAAACTTCAAACTCTAGTGGTTTTTTATAAAATTAGTGAAGACAAAGGAGTCGTGGATCGGCGAACTTTACAAGTGATATGGAACTTAGTCTGCGTGTTGTTAGTGAGCGTGAAATGTCATCGATATGAAAATGTATATTGCAGCCTGATCTCTACCTGTTTACTCATCCTCCCCTTTTTATTCTCCATTACTTTTCTTCCTCTTAGGTGTTTTCCTCTTTATCTGTCCCCCCACTTCCCCCTTTTACTATTAATATGAACTTATGTGTTTTTCATAATTGCAATAGTGGTCTGTGTGTTGGATCGTGCCATTTCTCATTGTTTGTGCAAAGGTCTGCGTGTTACTTCTCGTAAATGGCATAGTGTTTATTAGGGGGATAGCCTGTTGTTCTATGATTATCTTGTTTCTACATATCCACCTTGTGGTTTCTGCGGACATACCTTTCTACTTCTTGTGATTGTTACATTCTCGTTGTTATAAAGTTTCTAGGTATTTCCACCCTATATTTTAGGATTTTCATTCAATCTCTCCCGACCTTCGCCATCAATCAATCAGTACTGATCTGCATTTAGGGCAGTCGCCCAGGTGGCAGATTCCCTATTTGTTGTTTTCCTAGCCTTTTCCTAAATGATTTCAAAGAAATTGGAAATTTATTGAACATCCCTCTTGGTAAGTTATTCCAATCCCTAACTCCCCTTCCTATAAATGAATATTTGCCCCAGTTTGTCCTCTTGAATTCCAACTTTATCTTCATATTGTGATCTTTCCTACTTTTATAAACGCCATTCAAACTTATTCGTCTACTAATGTCATTCCACGCCATCTCTCCGCTGACAGCCCGGAACATACCACTTAGTCGAGCAGCTCTTCTTCTTTCTCTCAATTCTTCCCAACCCAAACATTGCAACATTTTTGTAACGCTACTCTTTTGTCGGAAATCGCCCAGAACAAATCGAGCTGCTTTTCTTTGGATTTTTTCCAGTTCTTGAATCAGGTAATCCTGGTGAGGGTCCCATACACTGGAACCATACTCTAGTTGGGGTCTTACCAGAGACTTTCTGAACTTCAATGTTATGATTTGTACTTTGATTGTTTATCACTGCCACACTTTCATATGAATATACCAAAGGTTATTTTTTTAATTGTAAAGATGTTAACTTTTGATGCTCTTACAATACAACCTGTTATTTAAAACTTATTTGTTTGGGTTGTCATTATTTTTGTATCCCCCCCTCTTTTTTGGTTTTATATTCAGCTACCACGCAATACCTCTTGGGAAAAAGGCCCAGTAAACTATCTCTGCGTTGTTCTGCTGACGCCTTGGATGCTTCTTCTAATTGCTTGGTGTTGCTTAATCGCTTTAGTTGGGGGAGTTGTACGCCCCTTCGGCATGACTTGGCTGGCGTAATTTTTCCTACGAATCGCCTCGCTGTACTCTGCTTGGCCTGGTGTATATATCACTAACACCTTGCCTGGATTCTCTGAAAATCAGTATTTGGTTATTGAGGTTTTAACATTTTCCTCAAAATATGTTATATATATCAAGTAAATGTACATTTACGTAACATCAGGCAAGTATCGGAGCACGCTGTTAAGTTGGTAACACACTGTCTCTTTTCAAGCATTTTAAAGAAGTTTCTGCACATTTGTGATAGGTTTACAATAACCAGACTGTGGCATCATGGGAAAGCTCGTGTCCAGGAAGAATGAAAGGTAAATTTTGTGCCAATTAGTGTGAAACAACTCTCCGTTCTTGGTGGTGAACAATTGGCCGTGTGGTTTCCTCTTTATAGCACAGTGGGCAGTACATAGTTGCTATTCCAGTTTGACTCTGAATGAGGAAGAACCAGACTCCAATGTGGTGCCTGTTGCTCTGTAGTTTCATGGGTGGGTGACATGGTTATCGAAGAGGAAATGGCGACCGTGACCCATCTTACTGCATCATGCTGAAATGATGTACAATGACCTAGACGATGTAGTAGATGAAATAGTAAATAACATTTCCAACTGCGACATGACTGAGAAAAATCACCCTAAACTGTCTCTTATAAAATGCATTCATATCGACAAAACATGACTTGGTAACCTAAAACATTGCATGGCCCAGTTTGGATTTTGTTTCCAATAATGTCACTCCTTTAGAAACATTCTAGTCTTTGTTTGATGATGAAATAATTGAACTTCTTGTCATTCGTTCTAACCGTTACGCAGCACGCAAGAATCGCCCGGGAGATATGTCCGAGAATGAAATGAGGTTTATTTTTTAAGTGGCTACGTATCTGTTCAAAGAAGAATGTCCTGGGAGAGCAGCCATGATTCTTACCATGAACTTGTTGCTAATTCTATGCAGGAATCACTCTGAATTCATTCTGAACCATCTTCATTGTTATGGCAATGAGCACTTAAGTAACAATGATAGGTTGCCAAAGTCCGGGTTATTAAAAGTTCAGTCCATCTCATGCAACATCAATACCATGGTTACCGCTTGCATCGATAATACGATGATACGATTGATAGCAGCAAAGCCTACTACGTCTTTCTTCGTACATAGCGCATCCATATCTAGCCTGCAGTGCATCTGTCCATTGTTGATACAGAAAACATATCTAATTCTATTGACATGGCATCGTGCGATGGATGCGTTATTAATGTTACAAATTTTTCACGAATTACACGAACAACTTTAATGATTTAGTTCAATTGTATGTACCTCACAATTTGATTTCAAATAGCAGAGTATGTGAAAGGTCTGGCCGTGACGTTAAATTATTAGTGAATGAGAAGTTCAATCGTGTTGTTTTTTCATGTCGTCGCCGAGTACAAGGGGGTCGGGAATGTGGTTGGTATGCGACTGCTAGAAAAAATACTTTCTTTGGTGACTCTATTTTGAACTTGTACCAAATAGGTTGTTTTGCTGTACTTTGGTGCATCTTACCTAAACCACTGGGACCTATTATCAAGCTCGAATTGAGTCTTGCTGAGGCGACTATCGTCGACTGGTGCAGCTTTTGCCGCGAAGTTTGTGTGACGTGGGTTGACGCAATAAGAAAAATAATTGGTGGACCAGGAATTGTTGTTGAAATTGATGAATCGAAATTTGGGAAATCCAAGTACCACAGAGGGAGGCATGTTGAAGGCCTATGGTTGTTCGGAGGAGTTGAGAGAGATAACCACAAGAACGTTTTCGTAGTACCAGTGGAGAAAAGAGACAGAGAGACTTTGCTAGCAGTTATCAAAGAGTGGATTTCACCCGGAACAATTATCATTTCGGATTGTTGGAAGGCCTACGACTGCCTTGAACACGAGGGATTTGTGCATCTTCGCGTAAACCACTCCATTGGGTTCGTGGACACGAGCAACAGTGGTAAAGTTAACAGGGGAAACAGAAGGGTTATGGCAAACAACAGACCACAAGTGCACACTCAAAATATCGAGAATAGGTGGAGGCACCTAAATCACGGCAGCTATTCGGTACCAGGGTTCGGGAGGAGAAGGCATCATTTCGTTGGATACGTCGCCGAATTCCTGTTCATAACAACTTTTCCCTTGGATACGAGGGTGCATGAATTCTTCAAGGCTGCCAGTGTACTGTATCCTCCACTACATTAAAGTTAGTTCCATTTACAAACATTCTTCTTGTCTATTATACATTGTTTAACATTCACGTTATATTTCCTTGTGTTTCTTTATTTTTACTTCGGGGGTCGGGAACGCTACGTACTACCAATAATTAGGCCTCTATTTATTAATATTCAATCATAAGCCTCTACTTCATATTCATATTTAAGCATAACTTGCGCAATCTATGGTTTGTAGTGTTTAGAATCGTAATTACTGCATCGAAACGTCTCAACTATTTCAACATGTTCTTATATAATCGTCGTTGGCGGTGGCACGAATGGACTAAAGATTTGCCCTATGAAATATCACTGCCACACTTCAAGATAGCGAGATATTGTTACTCTTATTTGTTCCATATGGTTATTCTTTTACATTGCCTCACTCTTAGGTCTTTTCATCGCGTAAGTTGGTCATAACTTCTGTCTGTATTGAATTATGGGAACGACATTTCATTGGACTAGCCTTGAACCAATGACAGTGTCCATTCGCCCACCGTCAGCCATAACGCTGAACTTTTACCTCAGGGTTTTCATTGCACTACTGAAGTGTTGATGATTCTTCTCTTTGGCTGTAAACAATTCATTCGCGGGAAACCAATCCGTTTTGGATTGGGGCTACCTGTACAGGATACGTAACATGGATGAAACGATACTAAGAAGCAAAAGGCAATGCAAGAGGAAAGAACTTTCCTTAGGGCCATGAATTATTTCAACTACACTTCACACGGCATTCACACCAAATACTTGTTTTCACAGATTCGCTAACTTACTTGTAGCATAATGTTTTATACGTGAACGACAATCTTGTCTTTCGTGCCCGTGTTGATTTTCTGTGACACATTGTAAAAGTTATACAGTCAAGTTTGTGTGAATGGCTATATTGACTATACATTATTCTGCTCACTGCATTTCAAAGAGAAACACTGTCACCACGTTGAGGAACTCGTGTCTGTCACATCTTGTATCGCCTCATTTTACGTTCAACTGGCCGTTACGAGTGGGGAGAGCGTGTCGTATTGACTCCACAGTTCGGCGTGTTTGCCTGGCAACAACACGATCGCCGTCCTCGGACCAGACGATCGACGGGCAAGAGTATCAGAAATTGGAGAATAAGTCGGAGCTGTCAAGCAATCATCGCAAACGACATACAGTTCTTTAAAGTGTGTACCAGATGGGACCCTCGCCTTTTGACCTAAAAAGTGAATTTGAGACGTTTGGAGGTCTGTGAGAGGTTTAGAGACAAAGGGGAGGCAGCACCGGCGAGGCATTTTGCATGAGGGACGCACAATCAATGCTATTTATTACTGCGAGCTGTTGAACAAGACGAGGATTGCATATCTCTGCAAAAGACGAGACCAACCGATTAGACAATGCGCGGCCTCATACTGCAGCTCTGTCTCCAAGCTACAGGAAATGAACTGCACTACACTTGATCATCCTCCTTACAGCCCGAACTTATCGCCCTGTGATTTCCATTTGTTCAGACCGCTTAAAGAAGCTCTAGGAGGGCAACGATTTGAAGATGACGAGGGCTGGTGGCACGATGAGAGCTGCCCATACTCTGGGTCAAATGCATTAATTGTAATTGCCTTGTGTTTTAATGAGTTTACATAAAAATAAAATACCGTTTATATGTCATCCCCCCTCGTAAATCAATACATATGTTTATAAATCTTCATTTTCTTCATCGGATATAGATTTGATAAAGAATGTTTAGTGGTGCCGATACACAGTCTGATCTAGAATTAGTATGCCCTATTTCTGATAAGCTGTGTAAATCATCTTTAGGTGTTAACATTTAGGTCGGTAAAGCTCACCCCTGAAAGCAGGAGAGAAATGCAATATGCCATCGACAATACAGCCCCTTGTAATTCCATGAAACAAACTTCTGAGAATAGCAACAATGGCGGACGTATAAAACCAATAGAGTAATCTAGTAGTCGAAGATATCCCAAACGAAAATGCTATTGAAATACAGGAGTGAGGAAACGAAATTTCTATAGTCGGCGTAAACTCAAGCCCTAAGCGCTCCCTTGATGTTATATTGGTAGACATATGAAGAAGTGAGGGAAATATCCTTCGGCATGTGAACACTTCCAGACTTTCCCCATCTCCATTCCAGTTCTCGTTCCGAACCTGGCGACTTTTATGTGACATACATAGCATCAATGGGACCGCTTTGACTTCGAGTATTATGCAGACTGGGAATATTGATCATTTAGAATCCATAGCTTCTGACATATTACAGTTTTTCTCCAACCAAGTAACTGAATTGCCTGGTCCTCATTAACCTCAGATATTTTAAAAACAAAAGAATGAAAAATAATTATGAATACGATCATAAAACATCTAACGAAAAATATCGAGAACGTTATGGCTATGAGGTAGCTGAATACCAGTTTTATAACCAAAGATGAAAAGTTGCCTGTAAAATAATGGAAAAAAATGAAAAAGCGTCAACCGTGCAAAATTCCAATGCTAAGAATAGTAGAACATTGGGAGTCGAAAACAGCGCCACTCCTCTCCCAGATAAATACTGACTTACCTGCTCATATTACGTACACAGTTCAAAACCTTACGGGGACATGTTTTTGAACGTATGCCATGCTTCACAAAAAATACCTCACACCCATGTACGGTATATTACCAACCAAACCTTTATTCTTTACCGTTGAAGTATACAAAAGAACATTGATGGATTCGCGTTCATCTTCAGAACACAAGCGGAAATGTCCAAATAGTGGCGAAAATAAAGTGATAACAGTCTTCCAGGATAGATTTCTATCACAGTTGGAGAGCTTCAGTATTGTGTATATCTTCCACGAGCATTTATCATAGCGTGGAACCTACGTGGCATGCTCCGTATAAGTCGACGGAGGTCACGTTGCGGTTATCAGGTTCCATTCTTCAATGAGAGCCTGTTCCAGATCTTTGAGAGCCTGTGGTAGAAGAGGACGCCCACGAACACTTCTGTCAAGCCTATCCCACACATGTTCGACGGGATTAAGGTTGAGACTCACTGCTGGCCATTCCATCTCTTAAATGTCCCGTTTTCGCAAGACAGCTCTGGTGATGTGCGCTACATGAGCCCTGGTATTGCCGTGCATGAGTACGAATTCAGGCCCAGCACCGTATGCAGCAATCAACACATGCTGTAGCAGTATCTGCTCGATGTACCCCATAGCGGTAAGATTACCACGAACGACGCCGTTGGGGTTGCATATGTAGCAAAGCACATCTTCCCCGTCTCAAGTTCGAATAATGCACGCCCCTAGTATCCAAGTAGGTGTACATCTTATCTACAGTTATTCACAAATTATGCAGGGTTATTCAGCTAAGATGCCCACCCCAAATAAGTCGTGAACAGTTTAAGATACTGACATTCTGTCTTCACTTTCGTTAATGGCATTAAGGGGTTCATAGTTGAACATGCAGTACTTTTCCAGGCTTTTGACAAAATGTATTGGCTCACACGTTTTCATATGAGAACGTCATTTCACGCAATACCTGCCAATGATATACTATCAAGTTTACAGTCTTAGTTACTGGTACGTCGCACAGCTTGCACTATAGGAGGATCGGTCTCGAGATTCTCGCGAGAGTTTCGAGATCTGCGAGGTCAGTCCCGAGAGTCTCGAGCGAGAGCGTTGCCCATCACTATCTTTAGCTTCCAGCTATTTCTTCTGTCCGGCCTCGTGCATTTAGGACAGTTGGAAAACGTACGCCTTAATAAATGCTCCTCATAAAATCTTTGTAAAAAATACTAACTGCATCTATTTATAACAATAATCACAAACGCCTCCTTTCCATGTCGCTCAGTTGGTTGAGTCGCTGCCCTTCTGAGTCCGAGTTTTCAGGTTCAAATCCCGGCTTGGGTCGGTGGCCCTTAAAACGGTGTTGAAATGGCAACAGCTCCATGTCGTTGGTTTCTGGCATATTAATAAAAATTATAGATACGAATATTAGCATCACAAAACTGTAACTTTATACTACTATATGCTGTATCCCAGGCTTGCGAGGGAAACTGATTAACAATTTGCTTTACGTCGCACCGACACAGATAGGTCTTACGGCGACGGTGGGGTAGGAAAGTCCTAGGAGTGGGAAGGAAGCGTCCTTGGCCTTAATAATTAAGGTACAGCCCCAGTATTTGCTTGGTGTGAAAATGGGGAATCCACGGGAAACCATTTTCAGGGCTGCCGACAGTGAGGTTCGAATCCACTATCTCCCGGATGCAAGCTCACAGCTGTGTGGCCCTAACCGCGAGGAAACTAATAGGACAAGGTAAACCCTACCTAGCATATGTTGTGACGTGTATTTTTCTTTACCAACTAACAAAATACTTATCTATGCTCATACGCTTTACATTATATATTTATGTATTTATTTATTTCTTTGTTTATTTATTTATTAGTGCCTTCAGTACAGTGGCGAAGTTAGGGCTCCAGGCCCCCTCGTACACTTAACCACATACTGATCAGAATCTTAAATAAAACACTGAGATACTTAAAATAGTTAAAACGACATAAATGAATAGAATTGAAAGTAAATTTAAATAAATGACTAAATTAATATTAGAACTAATTATAACTAAAAAACTCTTAAAAATGACTACTCCTCACGCACGCACACATTCATACTTCAACCATTCAGTCAGCTGTCCTCAGCAGCTAGTCTCGGCAGGTGACGTTAAATCGTGATTTTAAAAAAGCTACTTTATCTGACCTGAGCTGGCAGGGTATTCCATAATCTGGCGACAGTCACCACAACTGATCTATTAATTTTATTTGTGCGGTGCAGTGGAATAGAAAGAACGTGTATTTAAGTTGTGAAATTATTATAAAAAGATGAATTTAGAAGACATATACAGTGGCTGACTTTCAGCTACCACTTTAAACACCATCGTTAAAGTGTGTAGCGACCGACGTATATCAGACATCAGCCATTAGACAGCCTGATAGTATGGGGCCCTGGAATACTGCCCTGTGGGGCAACACTAAGTTTCATTTTCCATTTAGAGGCTTTGTCGTTCACTGTTACACGCTGTTGACGGTTACTCAAATAAGAATTTACAAACTTAAGCGCAGCCAGGTCGAAATTTAGCAGTTCCATTTTCTTTATCATAGTCGGAATTACTATAGTGTCAAAGGTAGTGATGGGCAACGCTCTCACTCGAGACTCTCGAGACTGACGTCGCAGATCTCGAGACTCTCGCAAGAATCCCGAGACCGATCCTCCTGTAGCGCAAGCTGTGCGACGTACCAGTAACTACGACTGTAAACTTGATAGTATATCATTGGCAGGTATTGCGTGAAATAACGTTCTCATATGAAAACGTGTGAGCCAATACATTTTGTCAAAAGCCCGGAAAAGTACTGCATGTGCAACTATGAACCCCTTAATGCCATTGACGAAAGTGAAGAGAGAATGCCAGTATCTTAAACTGTTCACGAGTTATGTCAGGTGGACTTCTTAGCTGAATAACCCGTATAATTTGTTAAGAATTGTTATTAGGATGTAATCCTACCTGGATGCCTCACAATCGTTGTCGGCAGGGTAGTTTCTTGTGATTCAGATCGAGCCGGAGGTGTTCTGTGACGATTCCTCTTCATTGATATTATGCGTTTGTAAGTGCCGGATCATCCCAGAAGTATTTCTGCCGATGTATTTTACTTCTGTTGAATAAGCAACACAGTGGGCTGTGCTATATGACATCTCTTCAAAATAACCGACATCCACGACTTACCTTGCGTTTCGGACATCGTCTTCAAGTTGTCGCGTACAATTCGACCCAGTTCACATTGCACCGTCATATATCGAAGTACCTATATAATCTATAACATTATAAGGAATTATTTCCTTCGTCACCAGAATATCGGTAAACACAAGCAGTGGCCATATGTTATTGAATCCGGGGTCTGATAACGATGTACACCTACCTGTCGAAAGAACTGGAGCAAACTGAAGCATTTTAGATCACTCATGCGTAATGGTGGTTGCATGTGCAGCGAGGCGCATCTTGCCTCGTCTCGAGTTCGAATAATGCACGCCTCCAGTATCCAGGTACGTGTACCTACAGTAGCCGTCAGTTTCTGTACTTAAACCACTCATTCGTGTACCTACCAGTGCATACAATGCCCGAATGCGTATCCTTTATGTTATACTGCGTCAAAATAGACCTCGGTATAAATGAACGCCCTAGTCGTTTGTTGACACGTATTTACGAAAATGAGAAGGCCCGTGTTTGGCTATTCGCATATTCGGAACAAACAACATTCAGCTCCGACTATCTGCAGGCCTACGACACACTGCTCGCCGCACATTGTGGGGATAACGCTCTCGAGATTTCTCGAAATTTCTCGCGAGAAATAATGCCTCCGCTAGTCTCGAGAAATCCCGAGAAATCTCGAGACCTCATCTCAGACTGCCCATCACTAGTCAAACGCGCTAATGAAGTCAAGAAGGATAAGTACAGTGAGCAGTCGTTTGTCCATAGCGTTTCTAATATCTTCAGTAACCTTCAAATGTTCTGTCGCGGTACTGTGACCCTTCCTAAATCCACACTGCAAAGGGCCCAAGAGAGCATTTTTATTTGGGTATTCCAGAACTTGCTCGTATACTGTACGTCAAAGGCTTTAGAAAGCGCAGGGAGTATGGACATAGGACGATAGTCAGAGGGTGATTGTGGGTCTAAACTCGTAGGTACCGGTATAATATTGGCTGTTTTCCAGACAGGAGGGAAAGTTCCGTTTAGTAAACAGTAGTTCAGTATGTGCGTCATTACAGGCAGGACAACACCCATAATGTCATGTATAAAAGTAATAGGAATATCATCTACACCTGTAGTCTTTGATTTAATCGATTACAAAACCTTTTTAACCTGATTTTCTGTGACACTGTGAAATGTAAATGGTGGATTGGCTGAAGGGGAGGGCGGTGAGTCGGTGAAGTTAATTGGGGTAGGTTGAATATTTATTCTACTAATGTAATCGTTCAGTTCGTCAAGTGGAATTTTAGGAGTTGTCTCTGTTGATGTTTTCCTATTCCCAGAGCTCTAAGTTGGTCCCATGCATGATTCAATTTTAAGTTCTTAGCTAAATTCCGGAAATATATACATTTTTAAATTTCTGATTAAGTGCTTTGTGCGATTTCTTAAGATGCGGTAAGATTCGAAGTCTGTGTCATCTAGGGCTTGTTTATAATGTCGAATCAACGAGTCACGGTGGGCCATCATTCTCTTGGCTTCATCATCTAGCCATGGGCAAGAAGGGCAAGAACTTGTATTCGACGTGTGTGTGTGTGTGTGTGTGTGTGTGTGTGTGTGTTTCTTTGCCGCATTATTTGTATAAAATGTCACTTCTTTATTGCTTATCCCATGACCAATGCCGTATTTATTCCAAACCATAATATTGAATCTTTACTCAGACTGTTTATTCTTGCATTCATTTCACTTATACTCGGAATATATGAAATGCTGCTGTTATGTTGGGATGGGAGTAACAGAGGTTTTCTTTTTTTTTTTTTTTTTTTTGCTAGTTGTTTTACGTCGCACCGACACAGACAGGTCTTACTGCGACGATGGGACAGGAAAGGGCTAGGAGTGGGAAGGAAGCAGCCGTGGCCTTAATTAAGGTATAGCCCCAGCATTTGCCTGGTGTGAAAATGGGAAACCACGGAAAACCATTTTCAGGGCTGCCGACAGTGGGGTTCGAACCTACTATCTCCCGAATACTGGATACTGGCCGCACTTAAGCGACTGCAGCTATCGAGCTCGACGAGTAACAGAGGTACGGGGAGGGGGGGTGCTTGACGTCCACGGAGTCCAGACAACCCAGGAGTTTTAACGAATGTACTTTTATTAAGCATTTTATATATATTAATATTAGCTTCCGGAGTCCGACTCATTGGCTGAACGATCAGTGTTGAGGCCTTCGGTTCAGAGGGTCCCGGGTTCGAATCCCGGCCGGATCGGGGATTTCGCGTCTGATTAATTCTTCTGGCTCGGGGACTTAGTATTTGTCCCAAAACTTTCCTCTTCATATTCAGACAACATACTACACTAACAACCACCAAAGAAAGACACAACAATGATTACATGCCTCCATACAGGGTTGGCGTCGGGAAGGTTATCCGGCCGTAAAACAGGGCCAAATCCACATGTGCGACACAGTTTGGACCTGCGACCCCACAGGTGTGGGAAAAGCGGAGAAGAAGATCACTATTAGCTTCCGGAATCCGCACGAATCCGCCACCCTTACTAGATCCAATGACATTCATTTTCTTTTTAGGTATTCTACACCACCTAAATTCTGGAAGTTTGGACACCTATCGAAATAAAATTCTGGATGAATACCTCCCCCCCCGCGGCCAAACTGAAATCCTGGCTACGCTATTGCGGACAGAGCAACGGCAAAAGCACTATAGACATCGCCCATATAACAGGAGAAATAAAAGGGGATATCAACCCACTTTGGAACGCGAACCACACACCAATAAGAAAACACATTCCAATGAGCATCAACATACAAAGTGAATGAAGGCAAAGAACAAACAAGAAAGAAGAACACTCTCAAGAAGATTGGATGTCAGGAAAGTGGAAGAATGCCACGAACAGATGGAACAAATCCAAACACTGACAACTCAAATGTAGAGGAAGCAGTGCATGAACTGGAGAAACTCTTAACACAAACGGCCAGCCGCAGGAAAGTGCGAAAAACAAAAGCATGGTTCGATCAAGAGTGCTTCCTACTAAGGAAAGAGGTGCTTCAAACTCTACACCGACTGAAATCGGACATTGAGAATCATACACTCCTTCAGACATACACCGAGATAAGAAGACGCTACAAAACACTAACACGGGAGAAGAAAACTGCATACAGGGAAGAAGAATAGTTAAGGAAACCAGGAGAGACCCATTCATAGCAATCCGTCCTCGAAAGCAGGCTCAGACCCACTATATCAGCATGGAGGAATGGACGAGACATTTCAAAGACACCCTCAATAAAGAAGGAAGAGAAGGAACACCGGAAACCAACCAAGAGCATACAACGCATGAGACAGCAGCATGGTCTCCACTTACTACAAATGAAGTTCAAATCATTATTGAATCCACAAAAAAGAAAAAAGCTGCACGACCGGATATGATATATAATGAATTCCTTAAAGACACGGCTCATCTACTAGCACCAGTTTGGACGAAACTTTATAATAAATGCATAGAAACAGCCACAATCCCAGATCAGTGGAGGCAATCAATAGTAAAGGTAATGTTCAAATGGAAAGGAGATCCGAAGGACAAAAATAAATATAGAGGAATAGCATTGGAAAACAATTCTTTTACGGTATTCACAAAACTAATCACAGAAAGAATAAGGGACACAGTAGAAGAGCACCTCCCAGAATCTCAATTCGGGTTTAGGAGAGGAAGATCCACTCTCGCAGCGGTAGAACTACCACTAAACAACATATGAGAAGCCATCGAAAGGAAGGAAAAATTCTATACAATCTTTATAGACTTCACAAAAGCTTTTGATCTACTGGACCGAGCATTAGTACAAAGGAAACTCGAGGAAACTCTAGGAAGAGACAGCGCCTGGACAAGAATTACAAACTCCATAAATGAATGGAACAAGATAAGGATCTCAGACAGCCTAGACCTTTCAGAACCAATAATTCAAACAAATTGTGTACTCCAAGGGGACCCACTAAGCCCTCTGCTGTTCATCCTGGCAGCGAAGGACATTATGGAAATTGCACAAAATGAAGATGTAGCTGCATACCCCTACGCGGATTATATTGTGATCGGCTCAAAAAGCTTAAAGAAACTGCAGAACACTATAGACGATGAGGGAAAATGGTGCATTGAACACAAGTTCGTAATTAAGACTGAGAAGACGGAAATTATGGTGTTCAGATCAGGAGGGCAAATACCATAATTGACAAAAATCACCTTGGAAGGAAAAACAATATCTATCACCAAAGAATACAAATATCTAGGGATAACACTCCAGCCGTCTGCAAAATGCTTCACGAAGCACACAACAGAGAAGGCGACACAAGCAATTAAAGCGATAAACGAAATAAGCTTCATCAGATCACTAGAGAGAGAGATTTATTAAAGAAATAAATCATCTGTCCTCCAATGAGGGTGACCATTTGGATCCGGAATACATTTTCAATTTCAATGGTTTAAAAATATCAAAAGATGAACATTTAAACGTTAATGTTGTTATCTTCTTTTTTTCCACGGTTAGTGGGGGAGGAATGTAACTCATGTTCTCAGGTATAGGTGGAAATGAATGATTTGCAGCGAGTCCCTCAGTATCTGTATTACTATTTTTTCTAACTCGCAGAATGGAACTTTCAAATTTTGTAGGAAGTTCGATGTCTGACTAGGGAGGGTGCCTCTTGCTCCGAAAAGCAGGCCTGTGACAATCCACCGATCAATAGGTATTTTATACTTAGATGAAAGGTAAGGCAAGCACGGAACATAAATAGCTTGCTTTTCTAGGTCCACATCCCGAGCTTGATTAAGGTCTCTTTCAAAGCGAATGGTGGGATCTAAGACCATCGCTTTCATGTCCTCTCTGTTGATGGCTACGATGTCCGCCCTCCGATTAGAGTCATCAGTAGAGATGCAGTGAACCTCCTCGTGCACCTCCCATCCACGCTGTCTCAAGCCTCGAGCAATCGACGTTCTTACACGATGGTGGCGATGGTTGCGCATTAGCTCAGTACTCCGGCAGAATCCCAACACATGTCCAAGGGCTTCTGTCTCGTTGCAGCCATTTTGGCGGCAACGGGTTGTGTTGAATGACCTACCGGGAACCGACCTGACTGCGGTGAGGTTGCATGTCATCTTCACTGCGTTTATGTATTCAGAAGAGGACAGAGGTGATTTACGAGTCATCCAGGAGTTTGCTTTCGGGCAGTCTGAATATAACACTACTCCTTTTCCTTTATGTGGTAGCTGGCACCACGACTGAAAGGATCGATTTCTCATAATTTCACGTAGTTTTCTTCCGTCAGTCTTTGAAGGAAGACTTTCTTTTTTTATGTCAAGTCTGTGGAGTGCCATATCTTGTTCTTCAGGTAACTTCCTTACGTATGGTAGATGTACGTCCTGAACATGGAGTAAGCGATTACATATATTGTAATGCTGTATATTGGCTTCCCATTCTGCGCAAATTAATCCCATCCCTCTGACCTTCCTTGCACTATACAGCATCGAATTTGGAGTATCATCTGGCAGCATCATTATTTCTTTTATGGAACTTCTTATAATTTTGTCCAGATCTTTAAGAAAAGTGTTTGATAGTTGTGTCAGAGGGGCACATTGTAGAGGATAGATCAAACCCGGCCAAACAAACTCGTTAATAATCTTGATCTTTTGCTCTGGTTTTAGAAGCTTTGTTTTTACCAGATTATTTAAGTCAGAAGTTATTGTGCTTATTAGTTTATGTTTGTCAAGAGAAATTTCACTGTTGAAGTCAATTCCTAAATACTTGATTCGTTCATTGTGTGTTTTTATCGATGGGATTGTTGATCCCTCAAGTGTAGTGACGTTTCCTTCAGTTAATTTTCCTTTCTTCAGGATTATAGACTTGCTTTTATGAGGATGGATATGTAAACCAATTTCTGCAAAGCTGCTTTCAGCTAAATTTAACACGGTAGTAGCATCATTTTCAGTTTTGCTGAGTATGACTAGGTCATCTGCGAAAGCAAATGAGGATAACGGCGGTAGATCATCAGATAAAGTATAGCCATAACGTTGGCATATGTCATGGTCGGTGAGATTTTGTAATACAGTATTGATTGCTAAATTGAACAGCAGTGGTGAGATAGGGGACCCTTGAGCTACGCCACACTTAATTTCGATGGGTTTTGATTTCTTATTATCAGCTTCTACTTGAATTGTGTTCTTTGTAAGAAATGCTTCAATTAATCTACATAAGTTAGGAGGAATTTCAGATTGTCGAAGAGATCGTTTGATATGTTCATGTCCGATAGAGTCAAATGCTTTTGTGACATCTAAAAAAATGATGCAACAATCCTTTTTGTTGCGTTTCGCATCTTGGAGGCAACCATTCACGAGGGAAGCGTTGACATGAGTTCCAGGTAATGGCACGAAGCCACGCTGGTGAGGACTTAGTGTGACATATGAACGCAGTCTCATATCTAGTACTCGTTCAGTTATTCTCCTAATCACCGAATATATGGTTATAGGTCTCCATTCTTTAATATCATTTATGTCTCCACCCTTATGTATTAAAATTGTTCTGGCCATTTTGAGTTTTGTAGGTACGTAGGAAAAATGAAGCATCGTGTTGATGAGTAACGTCAGAAATTTTGTAGCCTTGAGGTGCCTTAATACACGAACTGTAATATGATCTGGGCCTGGTGAGGTGTCAACTTTAATGTTGTATAATGCTTTATGGACATCATCTACTGAAATATTAATATTAGCAGGTAAGTCATTGCTTTTTCCCATAATAAAAAGAGGAGAATTGTTATTTTCGGTACCAAAAGTCTTTTCAAAATGATCCGAAATCGTAGGTATTGGGATTTTACAAGAATGGGCCTTATTAGTTTTGTTCAAAATTTTGCGAGCAATTTTCCGCCTCTGATTATAGAAATGATATTGGGCTACCTCGTAGGCATAACGCTCTCTGTTTTTCTCTCGTTGCCTTTTAGACCTCCGCTGTGGGTTACTAGAGGTTTTATGGTCATATTTACGATTGTTTTGTAATTTTCTACTTTTGTAAAATCTAACAGCAGGATGTTGAGGGCCAGGTAATTCATTTACCTGATCAGCAAAGAACTGCATAACCTCAGAAGTAAAAGATTCCAGCTGATTAGCATCACCGTTTTGCATAATGTTTGAAATCCTATCCTCCCAATTTTTCATAGGATTAATATTTTCATTTTCATGATCAGCGACCACTGGGGTGTCTTCTGTCAACAGTAAGCTTTCCTCAACATTCATGTTACCGGTATTAGCATATTGTGTTGAGAGTTTATTTCTCCTTTTCTCAGGGTGAGCTTTTCCTATGTGAATATTTACTCCTAACGTAGACTTACAACATTTATTACAGATAGGACATGGAATTTCGTCACCAGACTGTGAATCAACGTTGGGCATTTTAATTCATTATATTTATTTGAACGTGGCAAGAAATGAATATTATTATGTTTTTCATAGAGTTATTAAGGTAGATATCGGAGCTGTAAGTATTCTTAGCGCTGGATCAATGATAATTTTGAGAATATAAGATAGATTGGACGTGCTAATATTGAAAAGAAAAACATTGTAAATATAATGTATACGAGGTACGTAGAATATACAAACGGGTAGATATACCCACTCCATATGATGATGTCAGATGTAACTAATGCGAATTCCGCCAGATGGTAGTGCGTTATAACTTCCAAGATTTGGTAACGTTTAAATTAGTCTGCATCGAGAAGAACAATGTGTAATCAATGCCAAGCAATAAAATAAAGATGGCTGTTGACCTTGGCACTAATTTAACTTCACAATTAAATGAAGAATCTCTTAACAGGAAGATCGCACAAGACAGACAACACTACTACTTACGTAGAACATATTCTTGCACCCTAATTTTGATTAAATGGCATTACGGAAGCCATAATTTTCGTGATCAGCATTATTAAACACCACGTATGATATCAAGTAAGATCGTTGTTCATGGCCTTCTATATGTATATATCAATACAGCAATGGCGCTCTTCAAATCATCCCAATACTTACATATGGTATTGAAATTATATGGACACACCTGAATGAAAAGAACTTAGCAACACTGGAAAGAGTTAAAGCAACATTCATCAAAAGAGCAATCGGAGTGGCAAAAACAACAAGATCCAGATTAGTCTACCTTCTCAGGCGGGAAACTTTCCTCATAGAGAATCTAAGGACAATGTACCCCCTACCCAATACAAGGACATCGGAGAAACTACTAAGAACACTAACTAGCAAAAGAGAAGAAGTACCCACGGAATACTATGATCGATCGTACATGGACAGCAGACGAGGCACGTGCTTACAAGACTTGCAGTACATGGATTCCACCATACGACATACCACGAACCGTCAAACTCATGCAAGTGTGCATCATGTGAACGATATCACTTAGAACTCTGCAACAAGAGGACTAGATCAATCAGAGACTATGCAACCAATGGTGCAGGTGTTAAATTGTTATAACACCTTTCACTAATGTGTGGCTATTTAGCTGCAATAAATGTTTAATACTAAATTTGATCAACAATATCATTACGTTGACCAGTGTTTGTTGTGATGTTCTTTGTCCCTCCGATAGATGGGATCACTGCTGCGTACCGAGTATTAACAACCTGTCTGAATATTGGCGGGTAATAGCAGGGGAGTTAGATAGCTTTCTTCTCAAGCATATCACTCCACTGGTTCATATATTTTCTGATATTGCTGGTACCACGTAACACGCTGGTTCATCATAGTAGTCCAGCTATTCGATCCCTACTCTGACGCGCTAACTGGATTGATCAGTGTGCACAATTAACGGAATAATGGTAGCTCACTTATGACCTGGTCTAGAATTACAATTTCGGCCTATTCCAATTTATAGGGCCACACTTCACTAAATAACTCAAAATCAACCCTGAAACGAGCCGTTTCTTTTGAAAAAAAAGCTTCTTCTTCACTTGTATTAAATTCTATATTCATTTTATTCCAAATGAGTAGCGAAGAGGCGTTTCTCCCCTGGCCTGGAGGAAAATTTGCCTCCAAGTCAAATAGATCCCCCCCCCCCCGGCCAGTGTAGTGAATTGAGATTTCCCACCTCATCGGGTATTCCTCGGAAACAGAGTAAAGGGGCATAGTTTTTGTCCTGGCACTCCACTCTTCGCCCCCTGTCTCCCTCGAAAATAAAAGTGTGTTCACGGCTAACGGCTGTCTGCGGCTTGGTCATTCTGTTCGTTAAAAGTGAGAAAATGTGTGGTTTTTTATTTGATCAAGTATTTAACATGATAGCATTGCTTTAATTCGCGACATTCCTACTGGCATCATTGTAATGACATATGTTGGTTTCAGTTGAGAAAACCACTAAGGCAGTCTTTATGAGGATGTAAAAAGGCAGACGGAGAGCGAGTCTTCCATTATGATGAAAATGCCCCAAGTTGATTGCGACTAATGGTAGGCAAGAGGGCTTATCAACAATGAAAATTCCCTAGCCTAGTCTTCATATAAAAAAAAGACGTTTGGTGACTCCAACGCTAAGAGCTATGCAATCTTACTCACGTGTACACTACCTAACATGGAATTCTGTATACAATGTAGCGAAGCACGGGTACAGCAGCTAGTATGAAAATAAAATTATTTTACCACAGCAATCTACTTCGCAATACTATTTCATATGGATTTAAGGCACTCTTGATATCAAAAGCAATTAACTTGTGTTTCTAATGTAGGTGATTATAATGAATTCCAATTAATCTAGGTCTATTTTTAAAAGTTTTCAAATTTGAAAACAAATCAGTCAGGAAAGATGGGAAATAAAAAGAAAATTTTGCACTTATCAAAAAGATTACCATTTTCGTTTTATGGTTTTTAGAACCATTTCCTTCCTTTCAATTTCAGCATCTTGCTGTTCTCTTTCTATTTTCAACCTTTTCTGTTTTTCCTCCAAATCTTTCAATTGTAATTGTTTTCCCTTTCTCCATTTTCTTCATTTCCGCTTCTGATTGCTTTTCTTTTCCAGGTATGACTGGTACCTTCTTCTTGAAGCTCAAATCAAGGTCAGGATGCTTATATTGACAGTAACATTCCTCGAACCACCAACGTTTACACTATTAAAAATTGTTCTCTGTGACACAAGTGGTTCTTCTAAAAGATTTTCGACTCATAAATGTTTATTGACAGAGAAGCCTGTCGCAACAAATGCATTACCATGGGATAAAATGAAACAAAGTTTCATTACTGACCAGAGATCTTCATATTTCTCATCTTTTCTTAGAAGACTGCAATAAAATTCACCCAATCCCAAGTCATCCATTCTTTTAGAAATGAAGTTGTTACCTTGTTGATTCCTGCATTGTTCTGAGCTTTTTCGGTTAGCCGTTTGGCCTTTTCAGCACTTTTATTCTTGTATGACAGTGGAAGTTTTCAAGAACGACATCAATCCTTTCCATTGTTAAACTGAAATATCATTTTAGCATATAGAGCAGTGAGATCCCTTGCTAAAAGTGACTTGGGAGGACTTTTCTCTCGGAGTTTTTCTAACATGGTGATGTTTTTAACTCATTCTTACGAGTAACTCTTTCCTTCTCAGAACATGTACCTTGTTTGAGTAAGCTCTTGGCAGCATAATCAATATTCTACTTTTCTTCTGAAAGCAGATTGGCACTATCTGTAAGTCTAAATATTTTAACTTTTTAGGAAGTACTTGCTTCAGCTATCTTTTCAGACTTAACAAATCGCATCATTATGTTTTTCTTAAGTTCTTCACGCAATGTAAAAATGTAAGGCACCATCAGTGGTGTATGCTCTGTCCAAGACGTGGGCTACCACTAGACTTTGGTTAACCCTTTTTGGTGGTTTGAAGAGTTTTGAGCTGCAGCCAATAGCCAACGGAGTAGCCTGCTGTGTTGTCAAGTCTCTTTCACAAGCTATTGGCCTGGCCTCTGCTATTGTCAATAATCAACACCTGATCAGTGGAGATGGTAGTCTAAGGTTTTGCAAATTAAAGTCCGTCTTTATGGCTAAACGGATAGAATGCTTGCCTTTGGTCCTATGGCTCTGGTTCAGTTTTCAGAATCAACCCCACTGTACTCTTAATTCCCCTGGCTTGGAGACTGGTTGTTTATGATGCCTTCGCCATTCATTTCATCCTCATAAGGTCACCACCAAATCTACACAAATGTCACGCACCATTATTATTATTATTATTATTATTATTATTAATACACATTTTTAATTGTACAGTATTACCAGAGGTCGTACCCATCGTTCACTGGTTTATTAGCTTCATCGGGAGGTCAGTATTGGTGTCCAACAGATGATCACGAGGTCAATTCCAACCAACAAAAGAGAACACTAAACCTGAAAGATTACATTTCATTTTAGCAGATCTACCTAAAAAAGAAAACTATATTGCTCCTACAACAGCAGCCATGCAGTGTCTTCCTACGATTTCTTTTTGCTAGTTGCTTTACGTCGCACCGACACAGATGGGTCTTAGGGCGTCGATAGGACAGGAAAGGCCTAGCATTTTCCTGGTGTGAAAATGGGAAAGCACAGAAAACCATCTTCAGGGAACAAGGATGTAGGTGTAACGGGAGTGAAATATCAGCACTCCGTTATCTACGAGTATAAGGTGAGGAACGCAGCCCCCCGGTCCCTGCACTGCGCGAGTTGAGGATCTCAGAGTCTGGGCCGATGCCTTGCTCTCAGAAATACGTGCGACGTTTTTTCTCATTGCTTTGAAGTTTTGTAAATGGAACAATGTGTCAGATGCTTACATTATAATGTGCTTTAGATTTCCACCGTTCTCTTTTGAGGTCTGGTCTTCACTGATAAGAGTTGGAAGCACTCAGTGTACACCACTGGGCGCCATAGGTTTCAGGAAAGGTTCAACATCTGACAAAAACCTTTTAACAGCAATTAAATTTGCCTTAAGTACTGGATTCTTCACAGCTTCTCTAAGGTATTTGTACCGCGAGGCACACCCCAACGCCGCGCATTTAAATCTAGCGCCTAAATGAACTCCTCTATTGGTGAAATAGTGATATTGAAACTACACCAACTTAGAAATTTACTCAGAAGTAGAGGTGGGAAAAGTCGTGACTTTGATGTATCAGTGACAACCGTGACAGTGACACAAATGTAACAGCTCCAAAATGTCGTGACAAAGTCACATTCGTGACAAAACGTTTTATCCTGTTGTTGTTTGAAAGAGTCACTCTTACCACCTCTTATTGCTAAAACGGGAGGACTTAACGCGAGCAGGCCAATGCGCAACCAGTGGCCTATCATCCCTGTCACCCACTCATTTATTCATTTAATA
Source organism: Anabrus simplex (assembly GCF_040414725.1). Taxonomy (NCBI): domain Eukaryota; kingdom Metazoa; phylum Arthropoda; class Insecta; order Orthoptera; family Tettigoniidae; genus Anabrus; species Anabrus simplex. The sequence continues at coordinate 6,798,909 of NC_090271.1, forward strand.
ACACAATCGTGGGTTCGAGCCCCACTGTCGGCAGCCCTGAAGATGGTTTTCCGTGGTTTCCCATTTTCACACCAGGCAAATGCTGGGGCTGTACCTTAATTAAGGCCACGGCCGCTTCCTTCCACTTCCTAGGCCTTTCCTATCCCATCGTCGCCATAAGACATATCTGTGTCGGTGCGACGTAAAGCAAGTAGCAAAAAAAAATAACACAAAACATTGCTTTATGATATTCTCGTATATTATTATATCCCTAAAATGTTCTCGTGTAGTAAGACAAAATGTTTCTGCCATATTGTAAACAAATCATAGAGTAGCTCTTACTTCCCTTCGATAAGAGCCCTTAATATTCATAGGAAAAAGTGGAGATATTGTCATGCTAATTTCAATACATGAGAAATTACAGGCATTACTTCAAGTGAAATATATTACACAGCATGTATACAACAATAAAATACGAAAACATACATGCTAGAATTCCTCAAAACTAAAATAAATATAATCATACAATAAAGCCTAGTTGCACAAAACTATGACAAACAACAGTTATACAAAATTATAATGAACAAACCAAACCAATGTAACCCAATTATACAAAATTACGATGAACATACAAACACATACAGTACAGCCAACTTATACACAATTATAATTAACAAAGAAATAAAAACATACTTTACAACCCATTTATACAAAATTATAATTAACGAACATAAACATATAATAGAGCCCATTTATACAAAATTATGATTAACATACAATATGTAGTATGAAATTTGGAAATAGAACAACTTTTGAACTTATGTCTAACTGGAAATGAAACTCAATCAACCATCATGAACTCACATCGGAAGAATTTACGTTTAAAAACATCAGTTGTTTCACTTTCCCGGAACTCAGACGATTACGTCTGTCACTTATCAAGTTACCAGCTTTGGAGAAAATACGCTCACAAGGCACTGATGTTGCTAGGACATTAAAATGTCTTTTCACTAACTTAGTCATTGTCGGAAATAAATGATGATTTTCTGACCACCATTTCAACGGGTCCTGATTTCTAGGTAAAATCGGATCTTCCAAATAGCGCTGAACTTCTATAATTGACCTGGATGTGGCAGTGCCGCTTGGTTGTAATGAAGCGACCTCCTTGTCAAATACTTCCCAGACTGACAATTCTTCAGTTTGTTCAGGCACTACTGGATCAGCGTATCTCTGACAAACCGATTCTTGCGTGTCCTTGCTCATTTCGGCCGAAACCAACTCGATAACGCGTTTCTTTACGTTTTCGGCGCTTCGCTTATTAGAAAATCCAACCATTTTGAAGCGCGGATCGAGAAAAGTACAAAGGGATATTGTCTTGCTCTCTTCAAAGTTGGACATCCTTGTTATAATGCCTCTTTGCAGCTCTGTAACTACCTGTTTTGTAACTGGAAGAAAATTTTCTTCTTGCATTTTCGAGCAGACGGCCAACAAACCTCTCGTTAACACGATAATCTGACTCGCAGTGGCATGTTTCTCTGCACTTAACTTCGTAGTTACTTCCTCAAAAGGTTTCAAAACCCTGCACAACTGGGTACATAAGTCCCATTCTTCCGATGAAAGTACGGGGAGGTCTCTATCTATTAAAGCTAATGAGCTTCTCACCGCCTATTGAAGCAGTGTGATACGTTGCAGCATGTAAAATGTGGAGTTCCATCTGGTTGGTACCTCCTGCAGCAATCGTTTAGGCTGCGCGACTCCCGAGTTTCTCTGGTACGTTGAAAGTTTCTCACTAGCTGCTGCACTCTTCTTAAAATGTGATACGATTGTCTTCACCTTATCACGCGTTTCCTGCACTGTGTGTAGTGCATTCTGCACTATTAAATTTAAAGAATGAGCGTAGCAACCGAAATGTTTCCATTTGAGCTCATTAACAATAGCACCGGTAATATTAGCAGCATTGTCACTTACTACTATCAGCACTTTGTCACTTAAGCCCCATTCATCAACTACACGTTTAATTTCGCGAGCTAAATTTACACTAGTATGTGGGGTATCAAATCCACAGCATTCAAGTAGTGCCGAATCAAGATAAAACTCATCGTTAATGTAGTGAGCCGTTATAGCAATATAGCTTTCATTAATGGTTGATGTCCAACAATCCGTGGTCAAACACACGCTAGACACATTTTCCAGCTTGTTTTGCACGGCATTGAAGGTGTGCTCATACAAAGCAGGTAGCATTGACGTCGACAAAGTTTTTCTACTTGGTATCTGATACGACGGGTCCAGAGCATTACTATAGCTATAAAGCCCTTGTCTTCAACAATGCTGAAAGGCTGAAAGTCCAATGTGAACAATTTCATCAGCTGGGAGTCTATTTTCTTTTTGTGTAGAGCGTTATGGTTTACTTTTCTACTTCTAGGAATGAATGATGATATGCTGGTTTGTTGGAGGTGATGAGATGTGTGTACCGGTAATTTCGGTGAGGCAGCTGGGGTAACAGTATCATGTGATGTAGATGGACCTGAAACAGGTACCAACCATACGTATTACTTTCAAATGAAAGAAAAGAAAGAAAGAAAGTGACGGGGGGGGGGCAACGTGGTCTTTTAGTAAAATGTCTTCCTCTCACAATAAATAATACTAGAACTTACCTTCCATTATAACGTCAGGAATATCCATGTCATGGACTCGTGTTGAGACAGGAACATTATCTGCCTTGGCTACAACTGCAGGTTCGGACAAATTCAATGTTATAGTCGGATGCTTTCTTTCCACATGTTTCCTGAAATTAGAGGTTGATGTTCTGTACGAGATCTTTTGCTGGCACATATCGCACTTTGCCACATTATCCTCGGTGATTAAAGGGGTAAAATAGGCCCACAGTTTGCTTGTTTTAGTCTTCGTACGCTTTACCATGTTACACGTGTTTTACACCAATAAGCCACTTCAAAACCAAAAGACTTAAAACACCACGAAATAAACTCTGAAAACGATCACAGAACTAAAATATTGACAATATCCACCGTCAGTCACAAGAGCAATAACACGAGGGCACGCTTTCGTTGAATGTGACGCGAGACAGATTGGAATGTCGTGACCACGCTGTGACTGCAAATACAGTGACAGCGAGAAACAACACCAGCGCTGCATCTCGTTCCAGTACCTGCCACGTGGCACGCCAAGCGAACGTAGCGCCTCCGTGAAATCGTTACTAGTTACAAGTTCGCGACAACACACTGAAAACTGTTACATTCAGAATCCAGTCACAGCCCGTGACAGTGACAGGAGTGTCGCCGTGCTATAGTAACAGTGACGTTTCTTCCTCCCCACCTCTACTCAGAAGATGTCACCACTAAAATATGATGTAATTTTGTTATTGTGAAGTTTCCTGAACTGACTGTATTTCTACTAGTTTTGTTTGCTATCAATCAAGAAGTTCGGACATTCTTCCACAGATGTCACTACTAAAAAATATGATCATGCACCCTGGTGCGAGGTATAAGAACCTATTATTCAACGAAGTTTTGTATTCATAAGTTTTTTTACTGATCGATGTTCATTTATTTTTGGGTTGGCAATATTTCCTTTTTATTTCCGCCAATTTTGAATCTAGCCAATCCCTAATTTCTGTAATTATTTTTTTTGCTAGTTGCTTTACGTCGCACCGACACAGATAGGTCTTATGGCGACGATGGGACAGGAAAGGGCTAGGAGTGGGAAGGAAGCGACCGTGGCCTTAAGGTACCGCCCCAGCATTTGCCTGGTGTGAAAATGGGAAACCACGGAAAACCATTTTCAGGGCTGCCGAATTAATTTTCTACCAATCACAGTCTTCTTCTTCGATCCTGAAGTGTAACTTTGAATTTGACCAATTAAATTGAGAGGGTGTGGCTGGTTTATTCCTTAATGATCTCGAACCTTCCCCGAGGGTTTATAAACTGCGGATTTTCTCGTTTCTTGGCCAATTGATCGTCATCATACTACGTGTGTGTGTCAAAGCAGGAGGCGGGCGGCCTCTTTCATCAGGCAGCAGTACATCGACAAGGTAATGGCCACATAACCTCTTTACTTCTTGCTAGCTCCGCAGTTTAACCTGAGGGAAAGGTCCGAATCATGAACTATGTAACCTAGTTTCCCTAAAAATGTAACTTTCTGCCGACTGATGAAAAAACGTCATAAAATCTTTAACTGTAAATCGGGGATAGAGAGTGATGTACCCTCTCGAGCTTCCCTTCATATTGTTTTGAGGTGACTACGTTTTGTAACTGGTTTTCTTCCCTTCCGTAATGTTCTAATCTATTCTTATACGAGTCACCTCCATAGTTTGGGAATAGCCCCTGATTCATCGGCCTAGTGCCCTTTAGGTTTTAAGTGTTCATATCTAGGAGTGCAAGTATTCGACTCCATTCATTTTCTGTTTGGGCCATTTATTTAGCCGTTATTCGTGTTCCGTGAAGGCCCAGTAGGTTGGGTATTAAATACCCCTGTATAATCCAGAAATTGTAAGTTGATGTCGCCCTGAATAGGCTTGGAAGACAGAGCCTGTTAGCTCTTTTTCAAAGTAAGATTAATGAATGCCTCTTGAAGGCTAGATGTTGTAATGTTGGGAGCAAGTGCTCCTTGAATGAGGGGATTTCTGCCCTGGTATAAATTTGTGCTCTTTGGTAAGCTAGTAGCTCAGCAAATGTAGAGCTAGGGGCTTAAAGCCCAAAGTGTTAAGATTCTGTATCTTGGATTTCTCTCCATCTTGTTTAATGATTGCTACTTGTACCTGAAAAAATTGTGAAGTTTGAAGTTTTTGAAAATATAACCTTCAGTATAAGTTTTAAATTCAATTCTTGACATTCACCCCGGCACCTTCTTTAACCTCTTTCTGCTCCACGGGTAACCCCGTAACAGTATTGAAGGTTCTTTTCTTCAGTGTACTCTTTCACAAATTTGTCAATGTGATCATATATCTTAAGAGCTTGATCAACACAGCATACATTTTCCAACCATCTTATTGCAGTGAACTTGTAAGGAAATGCAGTGCTTGTTGTTATGCTTGTATATTTAGCCCATCGAGCACGGCTATCTTTAAAAAGATTGTAAAGACACCTGTAAAAATGAAAAAGTTCCCAGTCAATTTTGGAGATCCCACTTTTCATGGCTCCATTCACAGTATGCAAACTGCATAAGCCTATATCAAGAGGCTTGCAAATGATTTTCAAGTTTTTCCATTAAGACTTGCAAAATATTTCCTAAATGTAAGGAGACTCCATGTTTAAACCCATCTAATAAGTGATCTGCAGTTGCCCTGTCTAAAAATACACTATTCAAATACCTCGTTGCAACTTCAAGATTCTTCTTGCTATGTGCTTTACGTCGCACCGACACAGATATGTCTTATGGCGACGATGGGACCGGAAAGAGCTGGAACTGGGAAGCGGCCGTGGCCTTAAGGTACAGCCCCAGCATTTGCCTGGTGTGAAAATGGGAAACCACGGAAAATCATCTTCAGGACTGCCGACAGTGGGGTTCGAACCTACGATCTCCCAAATACTGGATACTGGCCGCAGTTAAGCGACTGCAGCTATCGAGCTCGGTACTTCGAGATTTACATCAGCTGAAGACGTATGGGCCCTCCAGGTTGTCACTGGAAAGATGTCTCTCAACTCTTGTGATGAAACCTCCGCAGCATTCAAAACAACGTTCTCAGACAGTAAAATTGCTCATCTGTCCTCTTTGGACAAATGTGTTTAACGACTCATCAAAACAACGTAGGGCACATTTTTTAGTCATTTTTCAAAATTAGGAAGCATTAGTCTTGCCCATACTACAGTTTTTATAATAACAGTAAAACTCAGCAATCAGCTTCAGATATCCCGCAATAAACCGAATGCAAGAGACTCATTTTTATGAAAATAAATCAAACGACAACATTCACCTTGAAAAAGAGCAGCTGAAGAGAACAGTTTTGTACTAAAAACGGAACATCAACAACAACAACAAATTATTTTCTTATATTAACATTTCAAAAACTTTTTAAATAATTAACAACTAAGAAACATACACATCACAGTGAACAAGACATTTCTTCAAGTGAATAGACATAGTTCTTAAAATAGGATAGAACATAAGTAGATCCATTTCAGTGCCCCACTGAACCCTCCTCACAGAATTGAATTATTTTTGTCTTTTTAAATTTCATATAGTTTTTAAGCATATGACGTTTATTGAGAAGATGAAAAATTCTTTGCAATTTCACGTATGCAGTGTAACATAGCTGAAAATGTTCCCCAGGAACGAAACATGTACTATAAATAGTTAATTTGCTTAAAGTATGTGACGTAAGCAGCGCGTCGGCCTCTCACCGCTGGATACCGTGGTTCAAATCCCGGTCACTCCATGTGAGATTTGTGCAGGACAAAGCGGAGGCAGGAAAGGTTTTTCTCCGGGTACTCCGGTTTTCCCTGTCATCTTTCATTCCAGCAACACTCTCCATTATCATTTCATAGGATTTATCACTCATTAATAAATCACCTAGGGAGTGGCGACCCCTATATATGTTTCATTCATCACATCCCTGACCCGGTCAATGACTGGAAAACAGGTTGTAGGTTTTCATTTTCATTTATGTGACGTAAGTTGCACATTGAATTATTATGTATGAGACGGTGATGGTGGATAAATAGATTGATGATGGACGTATGAAAATGCAACTAAGATTGTAGAACATTCATTGCAACCAACCATCAACACAGCACGTAGTATAGGAAATAAGTAGTATAGTTTGACACTGGTCTGACCAGCGTGGTACCGTAAACAACGCGAGCGAAGCAAGGTATGGCACACACACAGTGAAAAGGATTACTGACCTTGACCAGAATAGGCGTGCGCAGCATTAACCAAAGTTCACTCTTCAAATGCAAAGTGGAAGCAAATAAGCAGAGTGCGCGAAAAAGCTTTTTGCGGGACCATTCCAAGGGTGTGCGTGGTAAGTACAAGTTGGGGAGGAGTATGGGAAAGGCCGAAACAGTTATCAGGGAAACAGAACCAACCGTATTTTCATAATAGACATGTATTGTAATGACAACAAAAATGGTCACACGAAACAAAATAGAATGATTATTTGAAATTAATGACTATGTTCAGCAGTAAACAATCGAAATATGAACATCATCACCATAAAATAGGGCAATAAATTGATACAGAAAACCAAATGGATTGTCAATATTTAGTTGTTTGACACAAAATACGGGATTAGACACCGTAAGATTGACTACAATTTAACAACAAGTATCCTACCGATATATATTACCACACAAACTATAAAAGGAATTTTAAAAGATACCTAGGCCACTGTACAATATAAAAAAAAACCACAGGATAAAATCAAGGAAAAATCACGGATAACGGGAAGAGAAAATAGTATCCAAGGGCTAGCAAAGGGAAAAGAAAGGTATAGCCTGCAACTAAATTTTTAAAGTAGATAGCTCACACCGAAACTAGGCATAAACGAGAGTTTCAAATAGGTCACAGATAGTACAGTCAGTTTCTTGCGTCTGTTCACAGAAATGTACATCATTTCTCATTCACTTTTCTTTCTTTCACTTCTAACTGGGGAATGAAATTTAGAAAGTCCAAGTATGATCTTGAAATACAACACGAAAGTCTACAGGCTTGTCTTGCAGCCACAGCAAGTACAAAGTTGCATTTCCAGCCAGTAGGGCATATTTGAAAAGGAAAATAGTTTCATGTGAAAAAGCGGAAAGAGATTAAAACTCGCTCACCCAGCCAGCGGTCTTGAGTTCGGATCTTGAGCAGTAGACGAAGTAAACATCGCATACGGGCCAGCCGTAAATGCGAATAAAAGGAGTCCTCCCTCCACACAGTTCGTTTCACAAAGTCGGACTCGCTGATCGACGCCAGAGCAGGCCTATTTATATCGCAAAAGAAGAGTCCAGAAGGAGCGAGAGCGCGTGGAGACGAGACAAGCAGCGTGCAGAGGGGAGGAAACGGAGGGAGAGCAGTAGTGAGGCACAGAGCCGGCTGAGCGAGCGGACGGACGGAACACACGCAAAGGTTAGAAGCAGCAGTAGACCAGTTGAAGAGGTAGAATTGTAGAGATAGGGGAGCACGTTATAAGTATCAAAAGTTGGAAATTTATTTGTATTGATTTATTGACCCATGGTGTTCCGCAAATAATGGTATTAATCACAAGTAGTCACATGGTTCTAGTCGCCCCTTACGACAGGCAGGGGATACCGTGGGTGTATTCGTCTGCGTCCCCACCCACAGGGGAATATCAGTGAGCAGCGATGAAATCTACTTGTAGATTCTTGGTAGCAGGGTAGTCAATAAGACTAGTTCAGAGAATGCTATTCTTGAAGATGATCCTGATCCCAAGCAACAGCGTCGTGAGTTTATGTTAAAAGACGTTATTGAAGCTTTCTCCCCACTTCATTAGATTTTCCAAAGTTGTCTACCGTGTCTATTCACTTTTATCTACCTATTTTCCTTTATTTAGTCAGCTTTTCTGTCAAAATAGTGCCTCAACAAGTGCCGATATTGGCGAGTAGAAAGGAGCTTGTTGGGTGTCACTGTACTGAACACTTCCAACAATAACTTACTCCCCTGTCAAATTTCATCCCTCTACATCAATTAGCATAGTCAGGAAAAATCAGTCGGCCCACATTTTCTTCCACCTTATTTAAAGTAAGATAATTGGTCGACTTGCAACACTAATGGTACTTGAAACAGACTTTCAACCTATTAGGTTGGGTTACGTACAATTAGTACGTGTAGAAGAGATGCTAAGTACAGAACAAAATTGGCCAACCGGACACCAGTGGGATCCGAACCCACAACCTCCCGATTTTGCGTCGGTTGCTCTACCATTTGAGCTATGGTGGCCTAGGTCATGCTTGTTCTGTTGGAAAGGATCTAAGCTACTGCCATCACACTGTAGAGTGCGTTCAAGTCGCCCCTTGTGGGCTAAGTCAATGAATATTGAATTTTCACGACCGCATTGTAATCGAAACAGACTTTCAACCTATGAGGTCGTGTTATGCACAATTTGTACGTGTAGAAGATCCCACTGGTGTCCGGTTGGCCATTTTTGTTCTGTACATAACATCCCTTCTACACGTACTAATTGTACGTAACACGACCTAATAGGTTGAAAGGCTGTTTTGATTACAATGTGGTCGTAAATATTCAATATTCAATCAATCAATCAATCAATCAATCAATCAATCAATCAATCAATACTGATCTGCATTTAGGGCAGTCGCCCAGGTGGCAGATTCCCTATCTGTTGCTTTCCTAGCCTTTTCCTAAATGATTTCAAAGAAATTGGAAATTTATTGAACATCTCCTTTGGTAAGTTATTCCAATCCCTAACTCCCCTTCCTATAAACAAATATTTTCCCCAGTTTGTCCTCTTGAATTCCAACTTTATCTTCATATTGTGATCTTTCCTACTTTTATAAACGCCATTCAAACTTGTTCGTCTACTAATGTCATTCCACGCCATCTCTCCGCTGACAGCTCGGAACATACCACTTAGTCGAGCAGCACTTCTTCTTTCTCTCAATTCTTTCCAACCCAAACATTGCAACATTTTTGTAACGCTACTCTTTTGTCGGAAATCACCCAGAACAAATCGAGCTGCTTTTCTTTGGATTTTTTCCAGTTCTTGAATCAGGTAATCCTGGTGAGGGTCCCATACACTGGAACCATACTCTAGTTGGGGTCTTACCAGAGACTTATATGCCCTCTCCTTTACTTCCTTACTACAACCCCTAAACACCCTCATAACCATGTGCAGAGATCTGTACCCTTTATTTACAATCTCATTTATGTGATTACCCCAATGAAGATCTTTCCTTATATTAACACCTAGATACTTACAATGATCCCCAAAAGGAACTTTCACCCCATCAACGCAGTAATTAAAACTGAGAGGACTTTTCCTATTTATGAAACTCACAACCTGACTTTTAACCCCGTTTATCAACATACCATTGCCTGCTGTCCATCTCACATTTTCGAGGTCACGTTGCAGTTGCTCACAATCTTGTAACTTATTTATCACTCTATACAGAATAATATCATCCGCAAAAAGCCTTACCTCCGATTCCACTCCTTTACTCATATCATTTATATATATAAGAAAACATAAAGGTCCAATAATACTGCCTTGAGGAATTCCCCTCTTAATTATTACAGGGTCAGATAAAGCTTTGCCTACTCTAATTCTCTGAGATCTATTTTCTAGAAATATAGCAATCCATTCAGTCACTCTTTTGTCTAGTCCAATTGCACTCATTTTTGCCAGTAGTCTCCCATGATCCACCCTATCAAATGCTTTAGACAGGTCAATCGCGATACAGTCCATTTGACCTCCAGAATCCAAGATATCTGCTATATCTTGCTGGAATCCTACAAGTTTGAGCTTCAGTGGAATAACCCTTCCTAAAACCGAATTGCCTTCTATCGAACCAGTTATTAATTTCGCAAACATGTCTAATATAATCAGAAAGAATGCCTTCCCAAAGCTTACATACAATGCATGTCAAACTTACTGGCCTCTAATTTTCAGCTTTATGTCTATCACCCTTTCCTTTATACACCGGGGCTACTATAGCAACTCTCCATTCACCTGGTATAGCTCCTCCGACCAAACAATAATCAAATAAGTACTTCAGATATGGTACTATATCCCAACCCATTGTCTTTAGTATATCCCCAGAAATCTGATCAATTCCAGTCGCTTTTCTAGTTTTCAACTTTTGTATCTTATTGTAAATGTCATTGTTATCATACGTAAATTTTATTACTTCTTTGGCCTTAGTCTCCTCCTCTATCTCGACATCATCCTTGCAACCAACAATCTTTACATACTGCTGACTGAATACTTCTGCCTTTTGAAGATCATCACATACACACTCCCCTTGTTCATTAATTATTCCTGGAATGTCCTTCTTGGAACATGTTTCTGCCTTAAAATACCTATACATACCCTTCCATTTTTCACTAAAATTCGTATGACTGCCAATTATGCTTGCCATCATGTTATCCTTAGCTGCCTTCTTTGCTAGATTCAATTTTCTAGTAAGTTCCTTCAATTTCTCCTTACTTCCACAGCCATTTCTAACTATTTCTTTCCAGTCTGCACCTCCTTCTTAGTCTCTTTATTTCTCTATTATCATAAGGTGGGTCTTTACCATTCCTTACCACCCTTAATGGTACAAACCTGTTTTCGCATTCCTCAACAATTTCTTTAAACCCATCCCAGAGTCTGTTTACATTTTAATTTACCGTTTTCCACCGATCATAGCTACTTTTTAGAAACTGCCTCATGCCTGCTTTATCAGCCATATGGTACTGCCTAACAGTCCTACTTTTAAGACCTTCCTTTCTATCACATTTGTTTTTAACTACCACAAAAACAGCTTCATGATCACTAATAAATAATCGTATGGCCTCAGCTACCGTGTGCAGACATTTCAATTTGACGCCATCTGGCTGTCTGCTCGTCAATTTCGACGTTCCGTTTTACTCTAGGCCACCACTAGATGGCAGACTGAGTAAACCGAAACTCTCTTGGGCGTCTATGGCTGAGATTTTTAATGAATTTTGTCGGGTAAACACCAAATGTGTCACCAGAGATCTTTTACATGCCGACATCGTACGACATGGAGTGTCGAATGGACTTTTTTCCGCCCTTCAAAAATCCGACTACCTCTGCCGGGTTTGAACCCGCTATCTTGGGATCCGGAGGCCGACACTCTACCGCTGATCCACAGAGGCAGCTATGATCACTAATACCATCTATTACTTCAGTTTTCCTATAGAGCTCATCTGGTTTTATCTGCACCACATCCAGGATATTTTTCTCTCTGGTTGCTTCCATCACTTTCTGAATCAGCTGTCCTTCCCATATTAACTTATTTGCCATTTGTTGGTCATGCTTCCTGCCGTTCGCATTTCCTTCCCAATTGACAACAGGTATATTCAGATCTCCCGCTACAATCACATTTCTTTCCATGTCGTTTCCCACATAGCTGACTATCCTATCAAATAATTCCGAATCCGCGACAGTGCTACCCTCTCCCGATCTGTACACTCCAAATATATCAAGTTGCCTATTATCTTTAGAAATGAGCCTTACACCTAGAATTTCATGTGTCTCATCTTTAACTTTTTCGTAGCTTACAAATTCTTCTTTCGCCAGAATGAACACTCCCCCTCCCACCCTTCCTATCCTATCTCTACGATACACACTCCAGTGCCGTGAGAAAATTTCTGCATCCAGTATATCATTTCTCAGCCATGATTCAACTCCTATTACAATATCTGGTAAATATATACCGTATCTATTGAATTACTTAATTCTATTCCTTTCCTTACAATACTTCTACAGTTCAACACTAACAATTTTATGTCATCCCTACTTGATTTCCAGTTCCCTGTTCCCTTATCACCGCTCCCTAGGCCATCCCGTTTCCCTGAATGTACCTCCCTATTACCCTTCCAAACAAATTTCCTAACTTATACGTACCACTGCGGTTTAAATGAAGGCCATCTGAGCGCAGATCCCTATCTCCTACCCACCCATTAGGATCTAGAAATTTCACTCCCAGTTTCCCACACACTCACTCCATAGTCTCATTGAAATCCCCAATCACCCTCCAGTCAGTATCCCTTCTACACAGTATTCCACTAATAACAATCTCCGCTTTCTTAAACTTCACCCGTGCTGCATTTACCAGATCCCACACATCTCCAACTATGTTGGTACTTATATCAGCTTGCCTTTCATTGTTGGTACCAACGTGAAACACTACCACCTTCTCCTTCCCCTCCTCCCTCTCTTCTACTTTCCTCAACATCTGCCTCAACCTAATTCCTGGATAACACTCTACCCTGGTACCCTTTCCTCCACACACTTTCCCCACGTGTCTAACGATGGAATCCCCCATGACCAGAGCCTCAACCCTACCCACCTCATTTGATCCCCTCCCCTCCTGGTCAGACCTATCTTTCCTGATAGCTGCAGAAGCTACTTCCTCCTCCCTTTTCTCCTTCCCATGACCCTGTTCCACCTGTCTTTTCCTATCCTCTACTCTACATTTCCCTTTCCTACCTTTTCCCTTCCTCCTACTTCCACACATCTCAGCAACAGTTCCCTGTCCCTCATCTTCCCTCTGTTGTTCTACCTGGAGTGACTCGTACCGATTTCGCACAGACACCTGTCCTGAATTCTGATCCTGAATAGAGCCCTTAGCCTGCAATCTCCTTCCCCTTAGAACATTAGACCACCTGTCTTCTACAACTCCTCCCTTTCCTTCCCCTCCCTCTTGTACACCTACTGTAACCTGTACATTGTTTGAGGGAGTTCTATCTTCCTTCCTGTCTTCTGTGAGAATCCTAATTATCTCCCTCAAACTTTCCAACTCCTCCCTCATACCCCTCAATGCCTCGCCACATCCACAGTAAGTACACTCGCGCTCCTTAGCCATTCTTTACGGGGGAAAAAATGAAATTAAAAATAAAATAACTTATTTGCAAAAAATAAATGAACGGAGGGATATATTGTCTGGGATAGTACACAACAATAAGGTAATTAATATACGACTACACTACAATACTACTTAGTCGTGCTCTATTTTTTTTATCCTACAACCCCTGACAGGATAAAAACTGCTGTTAATTACTGAATATCGAAAGTAATAGCCTACACAAGAACTACACAATTCCAAAGTGCAATTAAGCCTATTCTAATTACAACAACTGTATTTTAGTAAGAGTTTCTACGGATACCTCTACTACATCAGTACTACACAAATATTTTTCATTATATTAACACACTATTTTCTAATAGGATATTACTCGTATACTACTGTACAGTGCACTACAGTAATTTTAAACTACTTTCAGACGTATCCTAATTACGATACCGGTACCGTACCGTATGTCACTAAACTAAGCACAACAGAAATGAAATTTGCAAGAACTACTGTACTCAAAGATTACCAACGAAGCTAAATGCTTAGACAAATTATCATTAGTATTAAGGTCTAATAGATACACACGAATATAGCAGGCAAGATACGGCACTATCTAAATGTACTGTGTATCTAACTGTACTGTATCTATACTACAATGTATCTACACTACACTACACTGCGTTTGGTTAAATGCTTAAGTATCGAAAGGATTGCTGTACACGAAGAAAAACACGAATATAATTGGCAAGATACTATCTAATATATTATACCTTATCTTCACTACAATTCTACTGAAATGTGCTTATGTGATTATTACAGCTGGTGGATTACTATTATTTTCCCTACTCCACGGGACGGAGAATGAAAGTGTCCTTAATTAGGCCTACTGAAAAATACGAGGTTGTCTACAGTAATTTCTCAAATATTTCTATCAAAACTACTACTACTACTCCTCCTCCTCCTCCTCCTCCTCCTCCTCCAGGGACTTGAACTGCAATTTCTGGGATATATGAACTTTATTATTATTAGCTAACCACTCATAAATACTGAAAGATCGAGGGAGCGAAATATAGATTACGGATACTGTAACTACCTACTCAGAAGTACAAATGAATGGAATACAAGGTCAGCTGATTTTTATTTACTTGACTACACTACACCCTTTGTTCACGACTGTAGCCAACAATGCAATATTTGAATATGAGGAGCGACAATCAATAACAATACGACTGTTAACTGTTACCGTGTAATCTCTTTAGCTTCTTTTTAAATGGAAGTTTACAGGCCTATCGTGTTTTTTTTTTTAATGTAGTAAATTATTACCTTCGCGATAGTTTGAACGGATATCTATACGAAATACCGGAGAAGTTGCTGCAGAAGTTACGGTACTATTCCTTATGATAATCTGCCTTTGTAAGTATAACCAACGAACCTACAGATATTTACAAATACTTTTAAAGTTAATATTATTACCTAAAAGTATTTCCTAAACCTAAATTCGAAACAAGGTACACCTAGCTAGCCTACTTAACCTAGAAAACGTAATTTACTGAAGACCAACTGAATTACTTGTTACAAAATTTAAATAAATATCACTACTCCCAATTTCTACCAACAAGCACTAAACACCACTATATAAACAGCACTAAATGAATCACATATACACAAAATTTAGCTATTTCAATAGGTTTTCACTACTTTGTCACTACAATAATGCAAGAGCTCTCTCAACAGCCAACCGTTCTCAAGCGCATCCAACAATGCATCACTAATGGTACTTATTTATTTAGCATATAATGAATACAATATGTACAAATACCACCTCAAGTTCATAACTAAAGTTCCATATCAAAAGTGGAGAGACAGAAAAGAGCTTCGCCTGAGACACAAAGTCCTCTATAAGCATGCAAAGACTCAAATGCAATGTGATCCACTGTCGGCTCCTCTTGTCCAGTCACGTTGCGGTGGTCTTCCATCCCCATTTGAAGAGTGGCTCCACATCTACCTTGGCCGATCCTAATTCGTTTTAGCGTCCTCCATTGCCGTCTGGAAAGCGAAAATCCATCTGGGCACTTGCAGGGGTTCTCAATGATGTGATGATGTGGTAATGAGGATTGCTGTTGCCACTGTTCTTTCCAGGCGTCCGATACATTAAAGGTGGTGTCCTGTAGATTCATTGCAGTGCGCCAAGAAGGGTGTCTGGGTTTCAGTTGTTTAACTGGAGAAGCTGGTATGTCAGAATGAATAGGGAGGTGAGGATTGTTTTCTATTTTCTTCCATAAGTTAACCAGTGATTGTGATCTCCAATAATGGACCATTTATATTGGTATTATCTTCTTAGGGATCGAGGTGGTACATGGCTTAGGGTGGGAAGCCAGCGTGTTAGTTGGTCGGATGCACCCTGTAAAGATACGCATTGCTGCGTGTCTACTAGTCCAGTGTGAGCACTGTTAAGCCAGGTTGAGCAGCAATATTCAGCGACGGAATAAGAAAGTGCAAGAACAGTGGATCTCAGGATTTGAGCATTAGCACCCCAGGATGTACCTGCCAGCTTTTGAAGGATGTTATTCCTGGTCTTGATCTTGGCTGACACATTACAGAGGTGATTCTTGTAGGTCAAAGACCTGTCCAGGGTGACTCCCAGGTATTTTGGGTTACTACAGTACTGTAGATTCTGGTATGGTTGGTTTGTACCCAGCACTTCTATTCTGCAAGTGGAAGGTAGACACAACAGTAACTGCCTAGAATCTTTAAGTCTGATGTAAGCAACGACTCACTCATCGAAGCGTTGGTTGGGCGACCAATGCGATGTCATCTGCGTAGATGAATTTTCTGGATTTGGTTACTGGGAGGTCATATGTGTACAGGTTGAATAGTAGAGGGGCCAATACAGAGCCTTGGGGTACTGGAAGCACATAATAAAAGTACAATGTTCTTGAGTTACTAACAAAATTCATGGTCTTTCTTTTTTAGGAAATCCTGTATGTATGGTCAGTTTGCTTTCTATGGGATAAAGCAGGTGCCTAAAAACCTGCAAGAGTTCGCATGAACCCTTTTATACTCTGTTGCCGCTGAACAACTTTTCCAACTTACTGTAGATAGTATTTAATTACCTGCTCCCTAGATGAGTTAACATAATTTTATGTTCAGCCTATAATAATCCTGAAGAAGTGAGCTGTGCAAATTGACAACTGTTGACCCTCCATTTACAATATTATTACTCCCCTGGTGATACATACACCTGACTAATCAAAAAGAGGATAACTGAAGAGAGTTGAGAAAATGGGTGACGAAAATAAAAACTAACATCATTAATGACCTTCAACTTATGCATTTTATTACGAAACTTCAAAACAATGATTCTGTAATTGTTTCAAAACATTCACTGAAAGAAACCATCTGTAAATTCTATTTTCAAAGAATGGCATAAGAATATGTTCAAATATCCCCAAAATATATATATATATTTTTTAAACATATGGGATACAATAAATGAAAAACAATTTTAAACATGTACTGGGTGTGCTGGTCGTCATACTCTTTTCTTCCACATACAACATGACTACACAATATGGACTAAGCTCTTAAAATTTATGACAGTGATAAATACAAAGCCTCAATAACTCTAAAACAAATACAAGTCTGATAAAAAAGAGTGGACTTCTACAAGCTTTATTAAAAACAAAATCCAGCTCTGAATTTTATGAAATAATGAATGTTTAACTGATGTTTTATTAACAATACACGTGTAAATGTGTATACTGTCATTTACGAGTATAACGCACAAGTTCCTAAATAAATAGAATCCCAGAAATCTCATGCTATAGATATCTCAAAACACAGACTCTTGAAACAAGGCTCGTCATGTAAGTACAAAAACGGTTGCACGCTATTTTCCCAACAAGGTGAATTGAAACTAAGGACCTGTTTCATGAACAGTAGCAATCATCTTTAGTCTGTTTATATCAACTATCTCTATGTATTACAGCCACACTTAAAATCTGCTGCATAGCCAAACGGGTTCATTAGCAAGCAGATCTTAATTCTGACCAAGTTTTCCAAAAATAAAACTACAGTATTTATTCAACAATAAAGTCCTAATATTTTACGCCAGTCAGCCTCCCTCTTAATAATCTATACATAATATATCCAGCAGAAAAAGGTATATTCTCTTAATCTCTCAAACTTAACACTGTGCATTATAGCTCAAAAATTACAGTTGTATTGTCACGAGGTATGGAAAGTGGTTTTGTTTTAATAAATTATAGTACCATGAACGCTATGAGTTTTGAAAGGTAACCAGCACAACCCAAGCCTTGGTACTGTTTCCTTCATTTACATCACACAGTAAGCTAAACCAATTATGGAATCCTTTTGGATAATCAGATTTCTTGTAACTCTGAGTATAGACCGCTTTCATAAGTATGTGACCCCTTTTCAAGAATTAGCTCTTTTCTAAATTCTTTAAAAGCTGATTTCTATACTAGAGTCAAGTAGTAAGAGTCTTCTCAAATCTTCGCAACAACAAGATCACTAGTTAAGTGAAATCTGATCAGTCCACATGTTAATCAGCAAAATTCATTGAGGCAAAACCCAAACAATAAATGTTCATTAACTTCCCAATAACAAGAACATGTTGAGAAAATAAAGTGTTATTAAGGTAGTGTATCAGAATTGAAACATTTTGAAATGTGCAAGTCTCCTAATTATAGGCCTAGTACTGAATAAAAGAAAAAGATTTATTATTTTGTGATATTTATTCATGATTTGTAGCTACTATAACAAAATGTGGGAGGCTTGCTTGAGACATTGCACTTGTCGTATGGCTAACAGATAAATTAAGTTTATTTAAATAACTTCTTACTCAGTCATCCATGTTCTGGGAAAGTAGAAAATTTGCAGCCAAGTTTTCATTTTTTTCACAAGCAAAGTAAGCTTGGATCACAAGATGCTCAGGAAAACCGAGGGCCTTTAACCTTTCAATGGCTTCCTTATCTTGTGGAGTAATTTGAATAAAACCGGGGCCTAGTACGGCTTCGTCAGCACCGGCGTTAGCTCCTTGATTAGCCGCTACCTCTGCAGCGTTGCCACCTCCAGGAGCGGGCTCGTTCAGCATACGTACAAAGGCTTCTTGATTCTGGGAGATGAGCTGTAGCAGAGCTGGATTAGTCTGCCCAATCTGTTGCAGCACAGTGTTCAACAATTGTGGATTCTGCTGAATCACTTGTCTCATCTGCTGGAACTGTGGCTGAGAGCGCAGAAAAGCCAGAGGATCCTCTCCACTAGCCGGAGCAGGAGCATTAGATCCTGGTGCTTCCACTGCAGATTCCTCCGCACCAGTTGGATCCCTGTCTTCCAGAGCTTCAGGAGGAATTCCCGTGAGCAAGTACTCAACGGCTCTGTCGGGATTGTTAAAGCTAGCACGTAACGCCTGCTCGACTTGATCTCGACCGTAACCCATGTCCATTATGTTCTGAACCATCTGATTGTACTCCTCACCCATGAGCAGAGTAGACTGTGCATCTATGATGTTAGCTGCAGCCGCCTGGGAAGCTGAAGATTCTGTCCCTGTCGTGGTAGGAGTACGTGGCGGATCGTCTTTAGCTCCCTCTCCATCACCCTGGTTGGGAGCCGATGGCGTTGCTTCGGTGGGAACATCTGTAGGATCACTGGGGCCAGCATAAGGGGCTGGGGCATTCTTGGGTTTTGTTACCATGACAACGATGAATTTCTTCTCGTCTATATTATATTCACTAAGAGCATTTTCATCAGTAAGGATTTTTCCTGCATAAATAAGTCTCTGGTTTTCAGCAGCATATTCTTTTCCTTTCTGAGATTCTATTTTCTCCTTCAGATGTTTTACAGTTTGAGTAGGATCTATTTCTACTTGAAAGGTCTGCTGCTGCAGATTTTTCAATGTAATTAGCATCTTTTAAAGAATAAATTGATTTGAACCAGATGAGGTTTATTGTGAAAGCAGGAGTGAAACAGTCAACTGGTTATTCCAGATTCTGGCATTACCAAAAGACAATCCAGAGAACCTAAAAATAGAAATACAAACATCAGCTGGACTTCAGATAAAATAATTTAAAAAATTACACTTAATACCATATTCTGCTGATCAACTTTTGCATAGAAACATATCTCTGGCAATAAAGAATATGAGGCTGTATTATCTGTAAAGAAAAAAATTAGAACTCTTAAACCTTGGCCCTTACATAGGTCCCCTCATGTAAAAAATATAGAAGAATAAGAATAACAAATTCTGTTTGTTTGAACAGACCATGCTGTACCAATTTAATGCAAGACTATATGAAACCTATATATCTAGGCTGTAGGAAAATGTTGTTCCAAATGATGATACTAAAAGGCACCTAGGAAATTGTGTGTGAATTGGTGCACTATGGTTTCTGCAATTCGAGAACAAATTGATTTCAAATACAAGAACAAATTTGGACTGAAAACATAACGAGCAAAATTTTACCAGAAATAGGGAGTTGGTATTAGCTCTTGCAATAATGTTATTGGCTTTACGTCCCACTAACAATTTTTTATGATTTTCAGAGATGCGAAGGTGTCTGACATTAGTCCTGCGGGAGTTCTTTTACATGCCAGTAAATGTACTGAATTGGGGCTGACATATTTTGCACCTTCAAAAACCACCGGACTGAGCCAGGATCGAGCCTGCCAAGTTCGGATCAGAAGGCCAGCGTCTCAACCATCTAGCCACTCAGCCCGGCAATGATTAAATTTATTCCTCCTTTGTTACATTCAGAATTACACAATGTACAATCCATATCAACTGCAAACTCAACCATTCTTTTGTCTTCTTTCTGTACATTTCATTTCTCAATTCATGCTAATGTCCAATAAACGAGAATACATAAAGAAAAAGCAAGAGCTTTCAATATTTCAGCATGCTACCAATTTCACTATAGGCATGTAGTTCACGGGGAGTATCACCAGGCTCATGAAAGACTCCTTAAAGATTAAGAGTATTACTTTTCAAATCAGGTTGTGTGTTGAAGTGGACTGATGAGTTATGTGAATAACTAAGAAACACTTAAATTATTTGCTTCAACTAAGCTAATGTTTCATTTTATTGAACACAAAAACAGTATGCCATGCTTCCGAGTTGTGCTAAATTATATCGGAATTCAAATAACTATCAGCGATTCCTACACCAAAGGTTTTTTTAACAGAGGTCGAAGTTCATGTTTTGTGGAGTTTTTAACTTATGTGAAATTTATACAGCTGGACTATTCAACAATATGCTGACATTTGTCTGGAATACACAAACACACAATCAAAGTTGTATGGTTCTTTTTTTTTAAATCCCAAAATCACTCTTATTACACAAAGAGTGATCGGGAAATAAAAGTGTTATTACAAAAAATAAATTTAATGATTGAAAAAACCCATATTGACAATGAATATACACACACTTTAAATTCTGCTAATGGTAGACTCACTTGCCTAATGCCATTCACAATGGAGATGTATAGTTTTCAATATTAAGGGAGATATACACTGTAGAATGGCAGCTTAGCGTCTCTTTTGCCTTCTACCAGACCAACAACCACGAGTTTACAGGAATGACGACGAAAACGGCATTACGTTACTTCCCTGCTGGCAAGCAGCCACATACGTTCCCATGGTAACCGGTAGTTTCGCTGTTGGTAACTCAATGCAGAGCATGAAAACCGGTAGAGCACGGCAAGGTAGGACAAATAAGTAAATACCAAATGAATATATTGGAAAAATGAAATGTCCCTCACAAAATAGTTACGATATGAGTTACGGATGAAAGCGGTAACACAGGAAAAAATTAGGCGTAGGGATTCTTATCTAAGATGACTTATGGTGTTACAACTTAAGCCTGAAGAGGCAAGGCAGAGGCAAGAAATAAAAGAAGAGAACGGATGTAAAAGAAAAATATAGTACAATTTATAGCAAATGCCATAAAACACCTTATGGTGCAAAATAATGGCCTACAGTCCGCGATACTGTTGAAATATGAAGAGCCAAACAATGTATTCACTTATTAACACGTTCGCGGCCGCTCGGATATCGGCAACCATTACCGTAGTACCGTAATACACTTTTTGTTTAAAGGAGTTCATTTCTGTGTCCTTATGCATTTTAGATTATTATTTTAATCATTTCAATATTATTTATATACATGCGAGCCATGACGCACATGCTGCATCGGCGGCACTGCCGATGAGTTTTTTGCCTTCGGTGCCGTTCGACGCAGCATGTGCGTCATGACTGTTCATGAAGTGGAACGAGGAAAATAATGTTTTGTTCGATTGTAGAACTTCTTTACAACAGAAAAATAAGTTTTTGAACATTTCACACAAAAATACTGTGCAGTAGAATCTTATTATTGCCGTGTGAACAACGTAAACTTACATTACTCCATAAGCTGTACAATGTGACTAGTCAATACAGTGTGCTACAAAAAACACAGGGAGACATGCCATTGTTTGAGGTCAATTATTTCTGTCTCTTGTGGAATTCCACGAAACATTTCTCAAGGCACAAGCCTGGCTGTCCTAGACACTCGCTGCAGGAAAGCATGCTGTCCCTGCGCCGCCCCTCTTCGTAACCCTGTTTGCACCGTTTCCTCAGTCTACGTCCATTCTCCTTAGCCACATATTTACTGGTAAAATGAGTCCCTGTAGGCAGTGCGAGAGATTTTGGGAGCCTACGAAACAGTGGCCTGTAGTCAGCTGGCAATAACTCCTCAATTATCACCAGTCAAAAGTTGTAGAGTGATACCTTCTTTACAGAGAACTTGTTATACAGCATGTAGGAATTGTATAATATCATTTCAACCACATGAATTCCTAGTTTTCGATACCACTTTGTTGTTTTTCTTGTGAAAGGATAGTAGGAAATCATATTTTGGTCGTGGCGATCTGTGCCTGACATGTCTATTATATATACTCCACTATTGCTTTAGGCTTCAGTTTTTTGGCCCCTCTCTTGTTGCTGACCTACACCATTTCAAGCTCATATTCTGTATTCTCGTGATTTAAAGTTAAAAACTTCATCACGGATCCGTATTGAACTAATAGTTACAATGCTAAAAAGAGAAAAATGTTCCTACCTTTTCAATACAATAACACTGTTGCACGAATCAATGTAGCAACATATTTAATTTATTAAGGGACCGGTTTTGACATCTGTCCATGTCATCATCAGCCTACACAAAAATGGCAAGAAGTCAACACAATTGTAACACTTATTTTTCTTGAATTAAAAATAGAAGTTCATGTACAGGTTCTTGAGCACTCTTGCTGATCTTGAGGTTAAAAAAATGATGCAGTATAGTTCACAATTGTTATTCAAGGAATAAAATGTTGTTGCTAGGTAACAAATGATATGATTTTGTTTTAGTACTTCAAAAAGGTGGATAGTGGTATATATAAAAACTCTTAGAATATGAGACTTTCTTTCTTTCTTGCGAACCAGCCAAACTTAGGACCACGCCAATACCACTTCACTTTCTTCTAATCATCCCTTCTTCCTTCCTCTTTCTCCACAGTGCCTTCATTATCTCAGAATGTTGCGCTCTTCTCTCTTCAGTCCATCTTCCCCCTCTGTGCTCTTTCTTTTCTTCAACCAGAACTTTTATGTTGGAAAGTCTTTTCCTGAATTGGTCTCTATCACGACATTCTTCATCTGCAATTCCTAACCTCTTGAGTTCTTCCTTCATCTGCTTGGCATATCCCCCCTGGCTCTTCAAGTAGTATACTTTATTAAAAATTTGTTTATTTAACCTTGCTGGATCCATTCTGACCATGTGTCCATAGAATCGCAGCCATCTTTTCCCTACTGTTGTTTCCAGGTCTTCTGTTCTTTTGTATATCTCCTTATTTGATCGTAATCTGTAGTTTCCCTCTACCACCCTTGGGCTGTAAATCCTCCTCAATATTCTCCTTTCAATCTTTAGTAGTTTTTCCAGGTTCGTTAGTGTTGCTGTTTCCACCCCATACAGAATCACTGGTTTTACCACAGCATCATAATGTCTTAATTTCGCATTGATGTAAAGATTCTTTTTGTTGTAAATGGCTTTGGTGCCAATGTTTAGCCTTTCCAACTTAAGTCTTCTATTTTCCATGGCCTCTTTATCCATCCCGTTGCTGCTGATAATCTCTCCCAGGTATTTAAACTGCTTTGTGACCTTCACTTCGCCATATTTCGTCTTCATTGTTCTCTTCACATAATTCCTGTCCGTGCTCACCATCTCTGTTTTTGTGAAGGAGATTTTTAAACCTGTTTCCTCAGCTATCTCCTGTAGTTCATTTATTTGTGTTATTGCTTCCTGTTCTGTCTCAGCGAAAAGTGCCAAATCATCAGCAAAGGCCAAACACTTGGGTTTGACATGTTTATTTTTACTACCTATTATAGCACCTGAGTCGTCATGTTTCCACAGTGTTTTCATGACCTTATTTAGAACCACGTTGAGTGTTGGGGATAAACTGTCACCCTGTCTCAGACCTGTTTTTATCTGGAAGGGTTTGCTGATCTCTCCTCGAAATTTCACTTTGGATATGGTGTTTGTTAGTGTTAACCTAAGTAAGTTGAGTGTTTTTTGATCGATGCCATATTCTCTCAAAATTTCCATCAATGTGTATCTATTGAATCGTATGCTTTTCGAAAGTCAACAAAAGAGATGAAGATGTTCTTTGGTCGCACATTGTAATATTTGATTATCATTTTTAGACTAAAGATATGGTCCTGACAAGAGCGCCCTCTCCTGAAGCCACCCTGATACTCTCCCAACTTGTGGTCAATTTGCGGTGTCAGTCTGTTCAATAGGAGTTTAGAAAAAATCTATGTTCCTTGGTAGTTGTTGACATCTGTTTTTGGTCCCTTTTTATGTAGCAGGTGTAAATGCCACTAGCCAGTCTTCTGGTATTTTCTCATCTCTCCAAATATTCCGGAACAGTTCTGTCACTTCAGTGATAAAGGCGCCATTGGCTATCTACCACAGTTCTGCTATTACTCCATCTTCACCAGATGCTTTGTTGTTCTTTAGGGAGTTTATTACTTCCCTTACTTCTTCCTCATCTGGTGGTTCAGAATCTGGGTTCTGGATTGTGTCCTTGGGGTTCTGGATTGTGTCCTTCTCAATCTCCAATTTTTCCGGTGGTGATTCAAAGTTAAGGAGGTCTTCAAAGTACTTTGCAAGGATCTCACAGTTATCTTTATTGTTGAGGGCAAGAGTTCCGTCCGTTTTCTTGAAATGCAGGCTCGGTGCTATATAGCCTTTGATTCTATTTTTAAAGGCCCTACAGAATAATCAGGTATTGTTTTTCTTGAAGTTTTCATTCATTTCTGTGACTTCTGCCCTAAGGTGTTCTCTTCTGACTCTTCTCAGTGTTTGGTGGGTTTGTTTCCTTATTTCTCGTGATTTTTCCAAATTTGTCATAGTCTTATTCTCATTCCATGATTTCCATGCCTCAAATCCTTCTCTGATTGCATTTTCACATTCTGCATTCCACCATGCATGCTTGCTTCGACGTTTCGTAGATGCTAATTCAACTGCTGGCTCCTGCAGATTTTTTGTCACTTCATTCCAATTTTTTGGCACCTGTAGCTTTTCCCTGTATTCTTCCCTCTTTTCTTGGATGAGCAATTCACGGTCAATTTTTGGCACTCTATTGCCACAGATATGTGTTTTTCGTTTGGGTATGAAATTCATCTTAATCTGTGATAAGTAATGGTCTGATGTTACATTAACCGCTTTTCTAACTTTGGCGATATGAATTTCCTTGTAATTGTTCTTGGATATCGCTACAAGGTCCAGTAAAAATTCGCCTAGCAAGGGGTTTGGTGATACCCATGTTTATTTTTTGTTGGGGCATGCTTTGAAATGGGTAGACATGAGTTTGAAGTTGTTCATATTGCATAAATTGATCATTCTTTCTCCGTTTTTATTCGTCCTGTTGTGTGCCGGATATTGTCCAACTATTTCAATGTACTTCCTTTCCTGCCCCACTTGTGCATTGAAAAGTCCCCCAGGAGAATTTTGATGTTATTTTTTGGGATCTTGAGTATTTCATCCCCCAGTTTGTCCCAAAACTCTCCAACTATATCGGGGTTCTTTTTATTATCCTCATTTATTGGTGCACGAGCATTTATCAGCGTGTATTTCTTATTCGCTGATTTGATCGTCATGAGCGACAATTTTGAGTTTACACTCTTGAAGTCGACTATAGTGTTTAGAAACTTTTTGTTTACTACAAAGGCCGTTCCCAGTTGCGGCCTTACCTTTGAAGATTCTGAACCCATCTGATTCAAAAGGTTCTTCATCCATGTACCGCGTTTCCTGGAGGGCCAGTATCGAGATGTCAAGTCTATGTAGCTCTGCTGTTAACTGTTTCAGTTTTCCAACCTGAATAAGGGAGTTGATGTTGAATGTTCCAAAATAGTATTTTCCTCTTATTCTTGAATTTAGCAATGTTTTTGTGGTGCTCCGATTCACTCACGAGCTTCAAAATGTCAGGCACCCTGGAATCTGAAAGCCTGATTTTGTCTTCAGGGTAATTTAATTCGTAAGAAGCTTGTTCCATGATATTAATGTTCATTTTAGGGATTGGACATAGTCCAACATTGTACATCTAAGGTTGTTAGCCTTAGAGGGCCTCATGATGTTTTCTGGCGAAAGGCAGGCATTTCCTCCTACCTTAAATTCGTATGGTTTTCCCGCCAATACTCGGGTGGCTAACTGCAGTGGTTACCCACTGTGCGATGGGGTCGCCACATCCCTATGCCTAGAATATGAGACTATTAGTACTGATATGGATTTTTTGAGATCTAAGGAAAAGAAAAGAAAATAAAAATAAGAAACAGAAAAGTGAAAATGGTAAGGTAAGTATTATTATGAGGCTCACTTTAATTTAACCTTGTCATGAAGTACAAGAGGAAGTAAGAACCGAAAACTGAATATAGGTAGGGGATCGGAGGGGGTAAGGGAGTAAGGGGAGTAGTTTAAGGTGGGTCAGGGGGGGTGTTGTGGTAAGAGCAAGTAGCGTGAGAAGGTATTCTGTATTACGTGGAAGATTGAATGCCTACTGGTCAACTTGAAGCTTTTGAAAACTAAAATAAGGAAGTCAAAAAGAATGTTCAGTTTTTCAGACAAAATCATTAAGGTTTTGGTTAGGATTAAAATATTGATCAAGGTGTAGTAAACAATTTTCAGTGATATCAAGAAGAGGGCCTTTGTTTAGGGTACTGATAATTTCAATGTCTTGGTCTAACGTACTGAAATGATGTTTTACGTCTTGCATGTGTTGCCCTATTGCTGAGAATTTATTGTATCTTATCGCGTTAACAAGTTCTGAATATCTAATTTTGAAGCTGCGTCCAGTTTGTCCAATGTAAGAAGAATCACAGTTTAAAATGGTATACGCAACACCTGTTATGAGTTTGATTTTTAGGCCTAAAATTTGTGTAAATTAGCTAATTTTTAAAAAGTACAGGTATATTAAACACTATAAAATGCATAACTCTTTTCTTTTTTTTTGCTAGGGGTTTTACGTCGCACCGACACAGATAGGTCTTATGGCGACGATGGGATAGGAATTGCCTAGGAGTTGGAAGGAAGCGGCCGTGGCCTTAATTAAGGTACAGCCCCAGCATTTGCCTGGTGTAAAAATGGGAAACCACGGAAAACAATCTTCAGGGCTGCCGATAGTGGGATTCGAACCTACTATCTCCCGGATGCAAGCTCACAGCCGCGCGCCTCTACGCGCACGGCCAACTCGCCTGGTCATAACACATGTTAAAATCACATACTGAAATATACAGTGCGTGTTAAAATCCTTTATAATGGCTCAGATCACTTCATTGGAATGGATTTATACGTCTTGCGTATGTCCATATTCTTATTTGAGTCCAATGTAGACGAAGAATGTCAGTGCTTGCGTTCATGGGTAGTGCTCTCGTGGGGGTTCTTCTATATATTAAGATATTGTATATTTGATAGGTTTATCATATTGTTAATAGCAATTCCAGTATATGAACGGAGGTACATATGTGCAGCTGTGATTGATACATTGACTTTAATTATTGAATGTAGTCTCCGTTGTGCATGAATATTCCAGATGCAGGTTGGTGGCTCTTTTCTCGTCTATAATATTTTGCTGGTGTGTGTCTGTAAGAGACAAAAGTAGTGTGAGAAAGTTATAATCTGAAAAAATGCCTGCTTGTGTGTGTGTTAACATGATTAGTACTTACTATTGCTGTCGTGGTTGGGATGCGTTGAGTTTGGCTGCCTGGCATGTGCTGTATTGCGTTCTCTTTGGGCTTGTGTCCGCTGCTGTAAGGGGGGTGGAGGGGTGGGTGAGGAGAGTTACTGTCGTAGGGGTAGGGGTGGAGCTGGGCGTGTCGGTCATCTGCATTGTAGCGCGTGCTGAACTCTGTTTGTTGATTATTTTGAAGTAGTGGTTTTTTAAAACGGGGATGATTTTATTAAATATGGTGTTGGTTTTTCTGTAATTTTGTTTATGTTGTAATTAGGATTGATGTATTTATCTAGTAGTATGTACAATTCTTCTGTTATATTGAGCAAGGGGCCTTTAGGGTTTATATTTAATATATTTTCATATCATTTGCAATGTTTGTGAAGCTGTGTTTGTATTCATCAACGTGCTGGCCTATTGCGGAAAAATTATGTTTCATGGCATTCATGTATTCATTATATCGGATTGCGAAGTTCCTACCGGTACGTCCTATATAGTTAGTCCCACAGTTGTTGCATCTGATTCGGTATACTCTTGCTTTATGGTACTTATTGTTGCTGTTGATTGTCTTGGTGTTGTGCAAGATGTTAGTGCTATTATGCGTGTCTTGAAGGCTATTTTTAAGTTATGTTTTTTAAAAATATTGGTTAATGGACATATGAGTGCATTATTGAAGGTAAATAATACATAGTCCTTTTTAGGTTTATCTATTTCGGTCAATCTAGTTTTTGGTTGAGATTTGATTTTTTGGATGATTGTATTGATCATTTCTTTCTTGTAACCATTATTTTTAGCTATTTCATGGATTAATTGTATCTCTTCTTTTAAGTCAGTTTCTGATAATGGTATATTGAAAGCCCTGTAGATCATGCTAAAATAAGCTGCTTTTTTGTGAGTATTGGGATGATTGGAGTCTATTTTGATGGTATTCGATGTGTGTGTGGGTTTTCGGTATATTTTGAAAAACAAGTGGTTTTCGTGCCTGGTTATTGTTAAATCAAGATAATTTAAAGTATGATTGTTTTCAGTTTCTTTTGTGAATTTTATGCAGGGGTCTATTGTGTTAAGTCTTTCCAGTATGGTATGATGACAAAGATGCCATCGACAAATCTACACCAAAAGAATATATTGTCTATTTTGCTAATGGATGTGTGTTCTAAATAATCTATGTAAATTTCAGCGAGTATGCCGGAAGCAGGAGACCCCATTGGTAGGCCTTGTTGTTGGTAGATTGTGTCGTAAAATCTGAAATAATTGTTATTAGTGGCGAATTCAAGTAATTTTATACATTCTTTGATCTCTAGATTGCTCAAATTACTATAGTTTTTTAGATTATATTGAATTATTTCTATAGTTTTCTTGGTGGGAATGTTGGGATACATATTAGTTATGTCAAATGAAGCGATGGTGTGGTATTGCTCTATTTTCAGTTCTTTGGTTTTATCGCAAAAATCTATTGAATTTCGTATAGTTTTGTTTACTTGGAAAGAGTAATGCTTCTTAAGGAATTTTTGGATAAATTGTGAGAGTTTGTATGATGGACTTGCTCTGTAATTTATGATAGGTCTCATTGGTATTTTGTCTTTGTGTATTTTTGGATAGGCTTTTGCAGTTGGTAGTTGGGGGTTCATTACTGTGAGGTTCGCAGATTCTGTTTCTGTAAGTAAAAAATGTGTGTTCTTAAGTAAGGTTTTAAGATTCCTTTGTATATTATTTGTTGGATCTTTACGTATGACATGAAAGGTGTTTTCTTTGAAGCATTCTTTAGTTTTTGATATATATTCGACTTTATTGATGATAACCGTGGTGTTGCCTTTGTCGGCTTCTGTTACGAGAAGCCTATTCTGTGTAATTTCATTTTTAAGTTTGTTAATGTGTACTTTATTTGCAAAGTTACTGTTTGGATTATTGTTACTGATTTTGTTAATGTACTGTGGTAGTCTTTTTAAGATATCATGTCTAACTTCATCACGTAAATCGTACAGAATCTTTTGTACGGCAGTTGTGATATTCTGGAATGCTGACATGTTTCCCCAATTATGTTTGCTTGCTCAATATATCATTTTCTGTTTCATTGAATGTGATTTTAATGAGATTCTTCACTGGTGAATACAATATGTGTTCAATGATTTTGTTGAGGTGAGTTGGAGGATTCGTGTTCGTGGTTGAGTTTGTTGGTTTCATTTTGGATGACTGTTTTAGGGCTTCTAGTCTCTTGTTTAGAGTATTCTGTTTTTTGATTGCTAGGTCTTCTATTTTTTCTTTAGTGATGTGTTGGAAATGATCCCAATAGTTGTATGGGAGCTCTTGGGAAGCCTTCAGATGCAGTTGGTATAATTCGTTGTTAAGGTGTTGCTTTTTACGATAGAAGAGTTTTATTTCTGCTCTTAGCCAAATTTTGTTGGTCCTCTTTTGTGTATTACGTGTCTGGATGGTAGATCTATGTTTGTTATTGTATTTACTGAGAAATTTGGGTGTTAAATCATTTGAAATGCATTCTTTCAGAAATGCAATGTTTTTAGTAGCATTCATTAATTTGATCTTTATGTTCCGGTATTTGTATGCATTTTATTTTGCCTGGTTGGCCGTTATATCTTGATTAATTAGTTTCATTTTCCGTATTCATAGTTAACATGTAATATAGATAAGAAAAGGTTCCACCTTATCAATACCAATTTTATTTATGTAAGATTAACTTACAGGACCGGTTTCGACTTTTTGAACCGTCATCATCAGCTGTACATTGGTACCTTTACATAAGACAAATATTGGTTGAATTGCCTTTCCAAATGGAGAAGTTGTGGGGAATTGAACATACTACTAGATCAATACGTCAATCCTAATTACAACATATATGAAATTACAGAAAAACCAACACCATATTTAATAAAATCATCCCCGTTTTAAAAAACTACTACAAAATAATCAGCAAACAGAGTTCAGCACGCACTACAGCGCAGATGACCGACACACCCAGCTCCACCCCTACCCCTACGACAGTAGCTTTCCTCACCTCTCCATCCCCCTTATAGCAGGGGACACAAGCCCAAAGAGAGCGCGATACAGTACACGCCAGGCAGCCAAACTCAACGCATCCCAACCACGACAGCAATAGTAAGTATTCATCACGTTAACACACACACAAGCAGGCATTTTTTCAGATTATAACTTTCTCACACTACTTTTGTCTCTTACAGACACACACCAGCAAAATATTATAGACGAGAAAAGAGCCACCAACCTGCATCTGAAATATTCATGCACGACGGAGACTACATTCAATACTTAAAGTCAATGTATCAATCACAGCTGCACGTATGTACCTCCGTTCATATACTGGAATATGATAAACCTATCAAATATACAATATCTTAATATACAGTAGAACCCCACGAGAACACTACCCATGAACGAAAGCACTGACATTCTTCATCTACATTGGACTCAAATAAGAATATAGACATACGCAAGACATATAAATCCATCCCAATGAAGTGATCTGAGCCATTATAAAGGATTTTAACACGCACTGTATATTTAGTATGTGATTTTAATATGTGTTATGCATTTTATAGTTGTTATTATACCTGTACTTTTTAAAAATTAGCTAATTTACACGAATTTTAGGCCTAAAAAACAAACGCGCTATCAACTATCTAGATTGTACCATATAACCAATTTTTACTCTTAAACATGCCCAATTTGAATGCTTGGACATAGTGCTTCCCTACAACTTCTCCATTTGGAAAGGAAATTCAACCAATATTTGTCTTATGTAAAGGTACCAATGTACAGCTGATGATGACGGTTCAAAAATCGAAACTGGTCCTGTAAGTTACTCTTATATAAATAAAATTGGTATTGATAAGGTGGAACCTTTTCTTATCTATATTACATGTTAACTATCAATACGGAAAATGAAACTAATTAATCAAGATATAACGGCCAACCAGGCAAAACAAAACGCATACAAATACCGGAACATAAAGATCAAATTAATGAATGCTACTAAAAACATTGCATTTCTGAAAGAATGCATTTCAAATGATTTAACACCCAATTTTCTCAGTAAATACAATAACAAACATAGATCTACCATCCAGACACGTAATACATAAAAGAGGACCAACAAAATTTGGCTAAGAGCAGAAATAAAACTCTTCTATCGTAAAAAGCAACACCTTAACAACGAATTATACCAACTGCATCTGAAGGCTTCCCAAGAGCTCCCATACAAGTATTGGGATCATTTCCAACACATCACTAAAGAAAAAATAGAAGACCTAGCAATCAAAAAACAGAATACTCTAAACAAGAGACTAGAAGCCCTAAAACAGTCATCCAAAATGAAACCAACAAACTCAACCACGAACACGAATCCTCCAACTCACCTCAACAAAATCATTGAACACATATTGTATTCACCAGTGAAGAATCTCATTAAAATCACATTCAATGAAACAGAAAATGATATATTGAGCAAGCAAACATAATTGGGGAAACATGTCAGCCTTCCAGAACATCACAACTGTCGTACAAAACAATAATCCAAACAGTAACTTTGCAAATAAAGTACACATTAACAAACTTAAAAATGAAATTACATAGAATAGGCTTCTCGTAACAGAAGCCGACAAAGGCAACACCACGGTTATCATCAATAAAGTCGAATATATATCAAAAACTAAAGAATGCTTCAAAGAAAACACCTTTCATGTCATACGTAAAGATCCAACAAATAATATACAAAGGAATCTTAAAACCTTACTTAAGAACACACATTTTTTACTTACTGAAACAGAATCTGCGAACCTCACAGTAATGAACCTCCAACTACCAACTGCAAAAGCCTATCCAAAAATACACAAAGACAAAATACCAATGAGACCTATCATAAATTACAGAGCAAGTCCATCATACAAACTCTCACAATTTATCCAAAAATTCCTTAACCCTTTCAGACCGTGTACGCACAATTGTGCGGGTTCGTATTTTATTTATGTCTGAGCTTATTTGACCTTTTCTTGGCACTATACCGGACTGCAGTGCTTGTGCGGGATACGTAGCATGTACTTCAGCTGTTTTTATTTAGTACTTGACCACCAGGGGGCAGGAAGAAGAGTTTAAAAATACAGGTCATTAGCAATATGGCAGGAAGCAGTAATGCCTAAAGTAAGTATTTATTTATTGCATTCATATTAATCTGGAAGCTTTACTGAATATCAGAATATAATCAATGAAGTGTGTAGATTGTGTAGCAAACGTAAATTGTGAACTTACAACATCGCACGTAATACCATGAGGTTTTGAATGTTGATACCCACAAATGTGCGGGCTATGTTTCCTTACAGCCAATGCATGCAGGAGTGCTGGGTGCTGTCGCAAAAAGGACCGAGAAAGAAAAACTCGTACTTTACATGGAGAAATGTAATGTATAAGATTTTAACTGTTTAAAATCGTTCCACACTGTCAAATAGAACATTCGATCATGTGCATGTGTATATTCACATGCATTGACGTCATTTTTCTTTTTTTGTAAGTAGTTAAGTAAGTCCTGACACGCACAATTGTGCGGGTGCTTTTTTCAGATGTTAATTTTTATTTTGTAGAATAAACTAAAAATATATGTAAGAGCAGTTTTTGACATACAAACAAAAATTCACACCGCCAGTTTTCTTTCAGGTCTGAAAAGGTTAAGAAGCATTACTCTTTCCAAGCAAACATTTTGCAATAAAACCAAAGAACTGAAAATAGAGCAATACCACACCATCGCTTCATTTGACGTAACTAATATGTATCCCAATACTCCCACCAAGAAAACTATAGAAATAATTCAATCTAATCTAAAAAACTATAGTAATTTGAGCAATCTAGAGATCAAAGAATGTATAAAATTACTTGAATTCGCCACTAATAACAATTATTTCAGATTTTACGACACAATCTACCAACAACAAGGCCTACCAATGGGGTCTCCTGCTTCCGGCATACTCGCTGAAATTTACATAGATTATTTAGAACACACATCCATTAGCAAAATAGACAATATATTACTTTGGTGTAGATTTTGTCGATGGCATCTTCGTCATCATTGATAATAGGTTCTCTAACGAAAATACCATACTGGAAAGACTTAACACAATAGACCCCTGCATAAAATTCACAAAAGAAACTGAAAACAATCATACTTTAAATTATCTTGATTTAACAATAACCAGGCACGAAAACCACTTGTTTTTCAAAATATACCGAAAACCCACGCACACATCCAATACCATCAAAATAGACTCCAATCATCCCAATACTCACAAAAAAGCAGCTTATTTTAGCATGATCTACAGGGCTTTCAATATACCATTATCAGAAACTGACTTAAAAGAAAAGATACAATTAATCCATGAAATAGCTAAAAATAATGGTTACAGGAAAGAAATGATCAATACAATCATCCAAAAAATCAAATCTCAACCAAAAACTAGATTGACCAAAATAGATAAACCTAATAAGGACTATGTATTATTTACCTTATATAATGCACACATATATCCATTAACCAATATTTTTTAAAAACGTAACAGGGATGCTGTAGTAGAAACAGCAAGGGAATGCAGAGGAACAACTGTGTGTAAAGATGGGAAAAGGCGAACATCACGGTGGAATGAAGTGAGAGCAGCTTGTAAACGTAGAAAGAAGGCTTATCAGAAATGGCTCCAAACAAGGGCCAAGGCAGACAGGGATTTGTACGTAGATGAAAGAAACAGAGCTAAACAAATAGTTGTTGAATCTAAAAAGAAGTCGTGAGAAGATTTTGGTAATAACCTGCAAAGGCTAGGTCAAGCAGCAGGGAAACCTTTCTGGACAGTAATAAAGAATCTTAGGAAGGGAGGGAAAAAGGAAATGAACAATGTTTTGAGTAATTCAGGTGAACTCATAATAGATCCCAGGGAATCACTGGAGAGGTGGAGGGAATATTTTGAACATCTTCTCAATGTAAAAGGAAATCATCCTGGTGATGTTGCAAACAGCCAAGCTCATGGGGAGGAGGAAAATGAAGTTGGTGAAATTATGCTTGAGGAAGTGGAAAGGATGGTAAAAAAAACTCCATTGTCATAAGGCAGCAGGAATAGATGAAATCAGACCTGAAGTGGTGGAACAAAGTGGGAAGGCAGGGATGAAATGGCTTCATAGAGTAGTAAAATTAGCATGGAGAGTTGGTAAGGTACCTTCAGATTGGACAAAAACAGTAATTGCACCTATCTATAAGCAAGGGAACAGGAAGGATTGCAACAACTATCGAGGTATCTCACTGATTAGCATACCAGGCAAAGTATTCACTGGCATCCTGGAAGGGAGGGTGCAATCAGTCGTTGAGAGGAAGTTGGATGAAAACCAGTGTGGTTTCAGACCACAGAGACGCTGTCAGTATCAGATTTTCAGTACGCGCCAAGTAATTGAAAAATGCAACGAGAAGAATAGGCAGTTGTGTTTATGTTTCATAGATCTAGAGAAAGCATATGACAGGGTACCGAGGGAAAAGATGTTCACTATATTGGGGAGACTATGGAATTAAAGGTAGATTATTAAAATCAATTAAAGGCATTTATGTTGACAATTGGGCTTCAGTGAGAATTGATGGTAGAATGAGTTCTTGGTTCAGGGTACTTACAGGGGTTAGACAAGGCTGTAATCTTTCACCTTTGCTGTTCGTAGTTTAAATGGATCATCTGCTGAAAGGTATTCAGTTAGGTGGAAATGTAGTAAGCAGTTTGGCCTATGCTAACGACTTGGTCTTAATGGCAGACTGTGCCGAAAGCCTGCAGTCTAATATCTTGGAACTTGAAAATAGGTGCAATGAGTATGGTATGAAAATTAGCCTCTCGAAGACTAAACTTATGTCAGTGAGTAAGAAATTCAACAGAACTGAATGTCAGATTGGTGATACAAAGCTAGAACAGGTCGATAATTTCAAGTATTTAGGTTGTGTGTTCTCCCAGGGTGGTAATATAGAAAGAGAGATTGAATCAAGGTGTAGTAAAGCTGATGCAGTGAGCTCGCAGTTGCGATCAGCAATATTCTGTAAGAAGGAAGTCAACTCCCAGACGAAACTATCTTTACATCGGTCTGTTTTCAGACCAACTTTGCTTTACGGAAGCGAAAGCTGGGTGGGCTCAGGATATCTTATTCATAAGTTAGAAGTAACAGACATGAAATTAGCAAGAATGATTTCTGGTACAAACAGGTGGGAACAATGGCAGGAGGGTACTTGGAATGAGAAGATAAGGGCTAATTTAGGAATGAACTCGATGGATGAAGCTGTACGCATAAACCGGCTTCGGTGGTGGGGTCATGTGAGGCGAATGGACGAGGATAGGTTACCTAGGAGAATAATGGACTCTGCTATGGAGGGTAAGAGAAGTAGAGGGAGACCAAGACGGCGATGGTTAGGCTCAATTTTTAACGATTTAAATATAAGAGGTATAGAACTAAATGAGGCCACAACACTAGTTGCAAATCGAGGATTGTGGCGACGTTTAGTAAATTCTCGGAGGCTTGCAGACTGAACGCTGAAAAGCATAACAGTCTATAATGATAATGTATGTATGTATGTACGTACGTAACTTAAAAATAGCCTTCAAGACCACGCATAATAGCACTAACATCTTACACAACACC
This sequence comes from Anabrus simplex, assembly GCF_040414725.1. Classification (NCBI taxonomy): domain Eukaryota; kingdom Metazoa; phylum Arthropoda; class Insecta; order Orthoptera; family Tettigoniidae; genus Anabrus; species Anabrus simplex. The sequence continues at coordinate 6,835,318 of NC_090271.1, forward strand.
AAGACAATCAACAGCAACAATAAGTACCATCAAGCAGGAGTATACCGAATCAGATGCAACAACTGTGAGACTAGCTATAAAAGACGTTGATTCCCATAGGGAACCTGAAACATTTGTTCCAAATGAGTAATGAGTGTGCTAGGGCGAAACGCTGACAACCAGGAATGAGTTAGCTGGAAAATATTTATAATGTCCAATAACGGACCATTTATATTGGTATTATATAAGACGTACCGGTAGGAACTTCGCAATCCGATATAATGAACACACAAATGCCATAAAACATAATAATTCTTCTGCAATAGGCCAGCACATTGATGAATACAAACACAGCTTCACAAACATTGCAAATGATATGAAAATATTAAATATAAACCCTAAAGGCCCCTTGCTCAATATAACAGAAGAATTGTACATACTACTAGATCAATACGTCAGTCCTAATTACAACAACGAAATTACAGAAAAAACCAACACCATATTTAATAAAATCATCCCCGTTTAAACAAACCACTACTTCAAAATAATCAACAAACAGAGTTCAACACGTGCTACAGCGCAGATGACCGACACGCCCAGCTCCACCCCTACCCCTACGACAGTAACTCTCCTCACCCACCCCTCCACCCCCCTTACAGCAGCGGACACAAGCCCAAAGAGAGCGCGATACAGTACACGCCAGGCAGCCAAACTCAACACATCCCAACCACGACAGCAATAGTAAGTATTCATCACGTTAACACACACACAAGCAGGCATTTTTTCAGATTATAACTTTCTCACACTACTTTTGTCTCTTACAGACACACACCAGCAAAATATTATAGACGAGAAAAGAGCCACCAACCTGCATCTGAAATATTCATGCACGACGGAGACTACATTCAATACTTAAAGTCAATGTATCAATCACAGCTGCACGTATGTACCTCCGTTCATATACTGGAATATGATAAACCTATCAAATATACAATATCTTAATATATAGTAGAACCTCCACGAGAGCACTACCCATGAACGAAAGCACTGACATTCTTCATCTACATTGGACTCAAATAAGAATATAGACATACGCAAGACATATAAATCCATCCCAATGAAGTGATCTGAGCCATTATAAAGGATTTTAACACGCACTGTATATTTTAGTATGTGATTTTAAAACGTGTTATGCATTTTATAGTGTTTAATATACCTGTACTTTTTAAAAATCAGCTAATTTACACGAATTTTAGGCCTAAAAAACAAACTTGCTTTCAACTATCTAGATTGTACCATATAACCAATTTTTACTCTTAAACATGCCCAATTTGAATGCTTGGACATAGTGCTTCCCCACAACTTATCCATTTGGAACGGAAATTCAACCAATATTTGTCTTATGTAAAGGTACCAATGTACAGCTGATGATGACTGTTCAAAAAGTCGAATCCGGTCCTGTAAGTTAATCTTATATAAATAAAATTGGTATTGATAAGGTGGAACGTTTTCTTATCTATATTACATAGCAAGGTAGTATGTTAAATTGATGTGATTTTTCAAATTGTATGGTTGTTTATGAATCATACACAATCATTTAGTTACATAATCACTTTTTGTATTTGGTATAAATTGATGTGTCTTGTGTTTTCTAATGAATGCTTATGATACTACACTGGCCTGATCTGTTGTAGTCAAGATCTTGAGGAAGGAATGTAATATATTCAGTTACAATTTTCAGGTTTATTTCTAGAGCTTACAATTTTAAACCATGTGATTATAATCAGCTGTATTAGATTGTCACTACGTCAGGATTGGACGATGTGTGCGTTATTGGGTCATGTGGCCGTTCAAATAAAGCTTTCTCATTGGCTACTCCTATCTCACCTATTCACAGCCTAAGCTTTCCCCTGACCTCGAGTCAGTCGTCATGTAGCCTGCACCTGAATCATTCCGACTCCTTAGCCGATGTGGTACTTTAAAAATAAGGTGTACTACTACTGATTGTCTACCTCAAGGTGTTCCATACGTAAAAACGTGTTATGGACAAAGATTTTTTTAAAAATGTATAATTATTTTTATGTACATGTTATATGGTATAGGCATCTTGATCATCATTTCTCACCACCGAGAGCTTTAAGTGAAACAATGTTATACTTCAAAATGTTACCATTTCAAAACCACACTTCGGCTTAGTTAATTTATAACCATTAGGTTCTTCAGTCTGTTGAAACTAAAAACTACCTGATAAAGAAAACATTTATGTTAAAATTCTGTTTAAATTCATAAATAATTTCACCCTAGTGCGCATGCACACTGCCTCTACGTAAGCATAAGGCAGCAGCGATCAGTGAGACATTAATGTATCAAGGAGACAGTGTACGTCAACACGGGTTGAGGCAATCGTGTTTGGCCGTACCCATGCCCATATGGTGCGTGAATTTGCTGGATTTGTTGCTGTTTTTCAGCAGACTGTTCAACGTGTCTACAAGCCATGAAACACAACGTTAGAAACGTGGCCACATGTGGTACACATTTGTGTACTGACTAAGGTGGACTTATAATTTACATATTTACAACCTGTTGCATAAACTGACTGGATCACAGCATGGAAGCCAACAACAAACTAGCCATACATCAGTTAGGACCCTTTGCTACTCCGTCACAGAATATGCATGTCCAGTTTTATATTCATCATCTCATGTCAAACAGGTGGATTTGGCCCTCAATAAGACCAGTAGGTTTAGTGACAGGTTGTTTAAAGTCTAAGCCAGTCGACAGGCTGTATCAATCTGCACCGTGTATTCGTAGAAAAGTAGCTGGAGACAAGGAAAGACTATATTAGAACAAGAATGTGCTCATCCACTGCACGGCCATGTACCCTCAGTTCAAAGATTCAAGTCCCAGAAAAGATTCCTGCAAACATCACGGGTACCACCTGAACAATCTGAAACAAAACACAAGTACGGTAGTGGAAAACCAAGATCCCTAACATTCCGGGGCAGATAACAGTGGTGGAATGTTAGCACCCGGCTACAATGAAAAATGGACTGTATTGATATCTGTGAATAGACTGAGGAAAGGAGTGCGCAGGTCCGAAGTCAACCTTGCAAGATGGGGATACACAGATGCTGACAACCATCAAGTCTAAATGCGGCAAAGAACAAACCACGAAACACTTCCATCTTCTTGTTCTAGGCAACGGAGAATGTGCCTGATGTTGCAAAGTACTTGTCACAATTTGTGTAATATACCTTTGCTGACATGGGAATAATAAAAAGTTGCCACATTAGTTTTAATGTATGGACTATATTTTGTCTAGCAGTCGAGTTACAGTTTTGTGAAGTACCTCCAAATGTGTAGACTCTGCATGTTCGCTTCTGGTGTCAGGAGTTTGAGACTCGAAGGGTAAAATATATTTATGTTTATTCCTACACTGACTTACTCCCTTTATTTTATCATGTCATAATTGACAGTGAGTAGGCCTATTTGGACCGTGTATGTGGCCATGACATCAGGTCATACTGACATCCCAAACAGCACAGTTCCTATTTGGTGAGGGAACGGGATCAAATGGGCCTCGGTGGTTGAAACCAGCCATGAACCTGAGCCAGCACATCGGCTAACATATCTCATGGCTGTACTCCGTGAAATGTCATTCAGCCTCTATTGTGGTCATGTTCACAGATGTGAGGTCCTTGGTGTGCTATAGTTGCCAGCAGAATGACAACCTACCTGTGTGTAATAAGCATAGTTGGTTTGCCCACTGTCAACAGAGTCCATACCCATTGGGCTACCGTGCTCGCTAACCCACCCATTATTACATCAGCTCCAGTTTCCCCGGTTTGGTGTACAAGCGCTCGCCACTCCTTCCTCTATGTCCTCCCACTTTATACTCCTTTTGTTGTGGACCTCCAATTTCACTGGCCTCTCCCCTTTCACAAAGTAATTCCTTGCTGTTCTCATTCTGTCCATACTCATAACACGCCCAAAGCCATTTTAGCCTGCATCTTCCTACAAGCTCGGTAACAGGTATTTATATGCCAACCTGTTTGCTTTATTTCTAATCTTGTCTTTCCTCATCTTTTGGTTCATTGTTCTGATGAATTTCATTTCTGTTGACTGGATTTTACTATTAGCCTCGTTAAGTATATTATTACATGAAATGAAATTCATCTATATATAATAACGCTCAACTAGGCAGAGAAAGAAAATACCGTGACATCATTGGAAAATGGCCAGCACACAAGAAAACGAATAGAAATGGAGAGAGACTAGTTGACCTGTGTAGAAACCATAATTTAATCTCAAAATCTACATGTTTTAAGAGGAAACCTCAAAAACTCAAAACATGGAAACACCCTGACTACACTAAAGGAGAATGGCAACTGGATCACGTCTGCATGGACAAATACCACCACAAAGAGATCTATAACGTCAAAGTCCTCCGAGGAATAGACACAGGTTCAGATCACTACGTAGTTAAAATTAAAATTAAACTCACTTCCCAGAGGAGACAACAAAAGCAAGCCCTTAAAACTAAAAGAAAAATAGATCCTACCCAGCTAATCAACAACAAAAATTACCAGAAAGCAACTGAAAAAATAAAAATCACAGACAAACTTGAAGACTTAGTACACAACCTTAAACAAATTGCAGAAGACCTAGCTCCAATTAAACCACGTAAAAAACACCAATGGTGGAACAGTGAATGTGATGAAACAGTGGAGAAAAGACATCAGGCATGGCTATTACATCAGTCCCAAAAGACAGAAATATCCTATCAAAAGCTAGTAAAACAGAGAAAAGAAACTACCCAAGTCTAAAGAAGAATAAAAAGACAACATTATAAGGACACCCTGCAGTTAATGGAAGAACAGTTCAGTAAAACTAAATCAAGGGACCACTACAAAACCTTCAGAAAGCAGCTCCAAAAATATGAACCCCCGACCCTACTGATGAAGGATGAAGATGGTAAGCTGGCCCATAACAATAAAGACAATGCAGAAATTCTGGCTAAACATTTCAACAAGCTTTTAAATTGTGAGGAACCTACAGAACTCCTTCATTTGGACACCAACACCCCGATAAAAACATCACCAGAAAACATCAATCCCCCCACAATAAAGGAAGTCTACCAAGCTCTGAATAAATTAAAAACTACAAAGCGCCAGGAGAAGATCAGACCTTTGCGGAAATCTGGAAATATGCAGGAACCTCAGCAAAAGTTGCCCTCCATCAACAACTTGTCTCTATCTGGATTAAAGAAGAACTACCAGAACACTGGACAACAGCCCTCATTCATCCTCTGCACAAAAAAGGGGACAAAACCGACCCTAATAACTACAGGGGAATCTCGCTCCTAGACATAACATACAAAATATTTTCAATAATCATCCTTAATAGGATAAGTTTACAACTTGAGAAAGAACTAGGAGAATATCAAGGAGGTTTCAGACCCTGGAGGAGCTGTCCTGATCAGATCATGAGTCTTAAGTTGATAATGGACTATAACAGGAGAAGAAACAGAGATATGGTGATAACATTTGTAGATTTCAAGAAAGCTTATGATTGCATCCATAGAGAATCTCTGTTTAAAATTTTAAGACACCTTGGACTACACCCCAAATTAATAAACATGATAAAATTGACTCTCACCAATACCAAGTCAAAAGTGAAGTTTAGGGGTGAAACATCAGAGACATTTGAAATTAAAACTGGACTACGGCAGGGAGATGGGCTCTCACCACTATTATTTAACTGTGCTCTAGAAATGGTAATGAGGGAATGGTTTAGAAAATGTCCCCCCAAAATAAAGATTGGCCGAAAAATCAAAACAAATTGCCTGGGTTTTGCTGACGATTTAGCATTACTAGCAGTGGACATAAAAGAAGCAAAAACCCAGATATCAGAACTTCAAAACATTGCAAATAAAATTGGCCTCAAAATATCATTTGAAAAAACAGAAGTTATGCCCCAAAAACCAACACAGCTAAAAGAAGTCACCATAAATGGTAATAAAATCAAAATAGTAACTCAGTTTAAATATCTTGGAGAAGTAATAACACATAACTTAAATGAAAAAATCTCAATCCAAGTAAGAACAAATAGATTAGCTAAAGCACAAAAATTAACATGGGATATCTACAAAAAGAAATGTCTTTCAATAAATACAAAAATAAAACACTACAACACAGTTATAAAACCGGAAGCTACATATGCAGCAGAAACACTCTTTTACCTGAATAAACAATCAAAGACTGACAGACTTCAGAAAATTGAAAGGAGGATTGGAAGAACCTGCATCAACAAAAAATACCAGAAAGATGGACAGTGGCGGTTAATACCTAACAAAGTCGTGTACAAAGAACTAGAATCCATTACAGATACTATGCGTAAGAGGAGACTGAGATTCTTTGGACATATCATGAGGATGCAGGACTCGAGACTTCTGAAACAACTAGTACAACACAATCTCGTCTCAAAAAATACCACAACAGGATGTAAATGGATCAGAGAAGTAAGAGAGGATCTGAAGGAAATAAGCCTTACAACAGAAGACACCACAAATAAGATAAAATTGAATACAAAACTCAAGAATACAAACCTCCGCTTTACCCTTACACAAAACAAACCAACAACACGCACATTTTCAACTGAGGAAAGGGCACGAAGATCGGAGCGTCTGAAGAAGTACTAGGAGGACCGCAAAGCCCGAACAATCCCTTCAAAGAGACCTGAACGACGGACTGACTAAAGTGATCCTATGTGGTCATAAAAGGAGGAGAAGGAGAAGAAGAAGAAGAAGAAGAAGAAGAAGAAGAAGAAGAAGAAGAAGAAAGAGTTCTGTCTGTACATTGCTCAGAATTGAAAGAGAATGGTATTTCTGTATCGGTCATGTCCACAGTAACAAGGAATACGTAAAGTTGGGGAACGAGCCATTACAATTATTTGAATGACGCTGAGTGAAATGGTAGTTTAGGGGAAGGCCTAAAATTTAATTCTCAAATATTTATTTTATTAGTGGTCCTATTGATAAATACTACATAACTAAAGTCACATAGAATTAAATTTCCTATCATCTGTGTCTTATACATTTTTACCGTACCGGCTATGATAACAGAGATGTTCATGACTTTGTATTTTTGTTGCTAAGTCCATATCAATGCCGAGCCTCGAGAAAATGGGTAAAAAGAATTTAATGAAAACCGGTATATAGAGTCGGGGAATGAGAAACTACAGCCTAAGCTGTAAACAATTTTATTCACCCTGAATGAATGGTACTTTCAGGAAAGGCTCCTAAAATTTATTTTTTAAATTTCTATGTTATTGGTCCTATCAAAAAGTTATAGAGAATACAATTTCCAATCATTTATGTTTTATTCACTTTTACCGTACAGACTATGTCGGAAGTAAACAATGTGAAGGCCTACAATACTGAAAGCTCATAAAATTGATCAACAATATTACATTGACCATTGTTTGTTGTGATATTCTTTGTCTCTTATGCTGCCATTCATCTCCAATAGATGGGATTACTGCTGCGTACCGAGTATTAACAGCCTGCCTGAATATTGGCGTGAAATAGTGGGGAGTTAGATAACTTTCTTCTTTAGCATGCCATTCCTCTGGTTCGTACATTTTCTGATACTGCTGGTACTTAACACACTGGTCACTGGTTCATCATAGTATTCCAGTTATCCGATCCCGACGCTGGACACTGATTGGAATGAGCAGCTTCCACACTTAACGGAATAATAGCAAAGGAGTGTTCACGGCTCACGGCTGTCTGCAGCCTTGTCATTTGGCATGTTAAGATCAGCAGTGTAGTCCTGTTGTTGATTTCAGTTGTGAAAAACCACTAAGACAGTCTTTCTGAAGATGTAAACAGCAGGTGGAGAGTGAGAGTCAGCCATTACAATGAAAACTCCCCAACTTGATCATGACTGATGGTAGGTAAGAGGGCCTAAAATGACAATGAGAATTCCCTAACCCAGTCTTCACATAAGATGTTAGGTGACTTCCCCGTCGCGTTTCTATGACAACATTAAGAGTTATGCAATTTAATACAATCTTACAACATGTACACTATCAAATCTAGAATTCTGTATACAATGTAGAATTTAGTAGCGAAGCACATCAGCTAGCTCACAATACATTCACACAATTTTCAATTATTTTTCGGGTTCTTAATTCTTATAATTTCTTTCTGCTAGATCCTCTTAACTTCAGTTAACATTTAACTGCTTCATTCCAAGGCATGAAGTCACAATTCAACTAAACTCAAGATTCCAGTTTTTAAGCAACATTTTCCTTTGAGAGTGCTTCCCCTCCAGATTCTAACTAGATTTTCATCAACAAGAATGTTTGCCAGCCATGTGGAAAATCTGTTATTTTAACCTATTTTCAACTTAACCCTTTTTAATTAGCACAATCATATTCATTTTGGAACTAATCCAAAGGATTTTAAGGACTGATTAATATCCCCCATTACATATCAGTTTCTGTTTTGAAGACCATCCATTAACAAGGTCTCGAAGTACAGTGGCACATTCGACTAGATCATCAAGACTAAAATATTGTTTAAGTAACATATTTCAAAGTATTTTAATATGTTTGTGGATCTTGTTGTTTGAGACTGTTCCTTATGACTGAAGATGTCTCTAGGAGATGAAACATGTACTATTAATCTAGGGATGCCATATCACCAACCTAAGAAAAGAGGACAGTCTACTGCACCTTAATCACTTAGTGGTGAAACTGGATGCAAGTGAAATATTTGAAGTTATACTGCAAACACACTACACAGTCTCTGTTTCTGTCCTTGGTCCACTGTGTTTGCAATATGACTTGGAATACAAAAGAAAAATTCAGCTAACTTCAGGAATTCTGAATGGAATGATTGTTTTGCATCACAACTGAGCTGCTGATTCCTGTTGTTTCTTTTCACTGCGTTTCATAAAATTCAGAAAATTACAAAACTGACTGATACACAGTACATCATCAATTTTTATATCTGTATTACTTTGCAGGTATAATAAACTTTTTCTGCATCTTCCCATGTGGGACTTGACGAAACCCTCACCAGTATAAATAACATAATAATCACGGCTGGTGGTGGCACAAATGGATGTAATAAATAATAATAACAACATCATCATCATTATTATTATTATTGCAGTTCATAGGTTGATATTTAAAGAATAAATATTGATTTCATACCCTTGTTAGCAACCGAGATGTACATTCCAGGAGGGCAGATTAAACATTCTGCTCCTGAATCATTTCAAGTCAAAGCATATAATGCTTTGTACTTTTCGATCAACAGACACATAATTGTATTGAATAGGTGGACACAGTAATTTTATTCAAGAAAGAATTTTACCAACAGACAATGTACAAGCACTTCCTTTTTGGCATGTTCTTTCGTATTTACAGCAAAACAATACTTGACAAAACTTTCAGAACTCCATTAGTAATTTATGCAGACACAACCTCTACACAACACCGTGCTAGAAAGAAAACAGAAGCAAACAGTAGTTGTAAGCAAAAACTCCTGCCTAGTGAAACGTGGTGGTGTAGTTAACTCAACACTGCACGAAGCTTAAATCATTTTCTTTTCTTTTAAACCCCAATAAAAGAGGACATTTGTCAAGTTATTCGAAAATCCGTCCACAAGCTTTTTGTGCTTTTAAAAAGAGGACATGTAGCATCCCTACATTAATCCATTAATGGTGTTATTCTGAGTATTGTAAAAGGTGGAATTTCCTCAAAGAACCGTAACACCTATTTAATACGCCTGTTACCTTCCACCTTAATCAGACAGAGAAGAATGCTATCTATTCTTCCCACACTTGATGATAGTTATGATAGCAGTCATCAACATCTACTGTATATCACCTGATGGCCTAATAGGCATCAATTTTTGTAAAAGACACCAAGTCTCTCATAGAGCACTGGCAGTCCAAGTAGCCAATGCAGTGGCATCCACTACTTGATTTGACAGTTATGGTAACAACATCTATGAGCAGTTTCATTGAACTAGGAACATCATGGTTGTATGCGACGATGATCTATATACTGAGGATTTTCTAGCGCGCTCACTTTCTGTAATACAGTACCAATATAAATGGTCCATTATTGGACATTATAAATTTTCCAGCTAACTCATTCCTGGTTGCCAGCGTTTCACCCCAGTGTGCTAAGTTGGGCTCATCAGTTGGAAAATAGCACACCCACCAAGACGCATGGCTAGTGCATACTGTGGAGGTCACTGCGTAGGCTGCTTGGAGCCACCGGCAGTGCCAATGCACTATGAAAGACTTTGTCTCATTACCAAAAATTGATGCCTGCTATGCCATCAAATGATATAGATGTTGATTCCCGTAGGGAACCTGAAATATTTGTTCCGAATGAGTACATTTATAATACAAATATAGATGGTCCGGTATTGGACATTATAAATTTCCCAATTAACTCATTCCTGGTTGCCAGCGTTTCGCCCCATAATTGGTAATTATCCTTCGCCGGAGTCGGACTCTTCATCTGATGAGGCGCTAGCACACAAGGATACTGAAGACTCTCAGAGTCTGGACCGAGTGATGTTCAGCTCAGCATCTTGGTGGCTTGGCCCTGGGCCTCAATCCTGGGTGGGAAGTCTAACAGTGGCATCAAAGCTGGGGGGGAGAGTAGCTCTGATACCTGGAACTCACTCCAGGGCTGGCTTTATTAGGAGATTCAGTGGCCTGTTGACTTTGCCTAATGATAGGTTATGAGTTTCATTAGGATCCATATTGACAACTGATCACTATCCAAACTTAAAACTAAATGACACACTGCAGCAGTTTTGATGTGTAATTTAGTTTCAATTTTGGATGTGTTGTTCGGACTTCATTAATGTTTTAAATTAAGGCTGTAAATTGTGGCATACCAAAGTGTTTAATTTATTATTGGTTAGCCTAATGTAGTGGGCCAGCAGTGCAGACTTTTCATCATCCTGCTGAGGGCTGTTTCGAGGCATGATTACTTAACTGGGACCAAAAATAATAATGGTAATAATTTAAATTTGGTAGCCTCATACCATAGCAGGAGGGGGATCTTAAAACTGGGGCATACAGACAGTGGTACAGACGTGTAGTACCATCAGAAATGCAGTATGAACTGAACGCAAGAATAGAGCGAATCATATGTGGAAAAGTCCAATATCTGAAGGTGAATAGTGGATGGAGAATTCAGGCAGCCACTCATTACAGCCTGAGCTCTTGTCCTCTCCAACAAGTATAGCATTAACAACCTAACCCCTAAACCTAGGCGCGAGCCTAAATCTACCTCTACCACCAGCCACTCTACCAGCCAAGACGAGGCAGAGGAAGCGCCCACCATGCCTACATCTAAGACAACATCTCACCGGTGTACGCTGCTTGATTGCTACACTTGAACCAGACTGTGTACACAACGAAGGTTCTCTACAACGGAGTCAGGGTGCAGACCAAGTCTGTAGAAGTTTACGAAACGTTGAAAGCACTCATACTGACCCAGAACGGACAATGTCACACCCGTCCCATAATACAGATGTTACCAAATTGGCATACTGGTGCGAAATGCTGCCAACAGGAATGGGTTAGCTGAAAAATTGATTATGTCTAATAATGGCGCAATTTTATTGGTATTATATTGGCACCATACTAGAGAAGCGGTACAGAAAAGTTCTGATCCAAGACTCCACGTCACCCGGAAGTTGTCCACGAAGAGCTAGTAACTAAGGGTTTCGAGGTGGCTACCATGTCTAAACTTATCATCTCTAGATTGTGAAGGAAATTCCGTATAATCCTCGTCACATATGTGTGTGGCACCTCCAAGGGCAGATACCTGCAAGATATCACAGTCAAAATTGAGTGATACATTAGCTGGGAAGGACCCATTCAGTGTTTCCAGCGTCAAGGGTATGGCCACACTTCAGGAGGTTGCTTCTGTAACTCGAGGTGCATGATATGTCAACAAAATCTAAAAGGCGCACAGATCGCAGATTGTCCCAGGAAGGGAGATAAAAACCAGAAGCCGTGCTGTGCAAATTGTAAGGAGCAGCATACAGCCAGTTACCTACTCAACCCGCCACCAAGAAAGGCACCGCTGGACCTGCCTGACTTATCTCCTTCGCTACAGCGGTGAACCCAATGACCAAGCTGCCTTGTCCAGCTCATTGCCTGCTTTCTCCCCAGTGCCGATTTCCCCCTACCATGCTATCTCAGGAAGCTCTCTAGGCTCTTCAGAGACCCCTCCTTCCGAGAGATACCGAAGGTGCTGAAAGAGACTCTCACGGACGAGAACATTAAACATCGCTCTCGTCTGTGAAACGTGGCTCAAACTGGGCTGGTCATGTCACGTCAACAATAACAAATCTCACAGGGATGATCGTAACAGCCGCACGAAGGACAGCACAGCTGTTTTCATTAAATCCAGTTTAACACATCACAGGGTACTCACACCCAACAACCTCACTTGAGGCCACGACCATCCAGGTTACCAAGCACCGAGGACCTCTGAGTTTAATCTTACATTTAATTTACAGCACTTATTCCGCACTGTCAATACTTTATGAATAGTAACACAGTAAGGTTTCCACCTATTCAGTACTAATATGTATTTACAATGTTATAAATTACATGGAACTAGTTTCGACCCGCCTAGGGGTCATCATCAGCCATATTAAAGCATACATAAGTATTTTGTCGACTCCTAAAAACATGTTATTTTTAACTGTAATAATCGTATGGATTTTATAATTTATAAAGTAAAGTTTGGTAATGAGATGAGAAATGTTAGTATGGTACAGGTGAGTAGTAAATAATAATATATATACAAACAAGTTTGGAACAAAGTACTAGTGGGGTGCTTAGAGTTGTAAAATATAACCTCGTGGATGTCAGTAGTCCTCGTACTAAAGATACAATGTAAAATAACACATATAAACATATATACAAGTATGTACAAAGTCTGGAGAGTAAAGAGTGATACTCTTTTAATGTCGAGTTGGCTTGACACTGATCACTTAAGCGGAGAAATTAGGTATTTGGTGTATTAAAGCTGTGTTGGTCAGTTGCGTTGTTGATTGTTGGACGTGATGTTGTTTTTGAATTTCTGGTTGAGAAGAAGGTGGAAACTGCGCGTGGATATATTGATTCTCAGTTCTTAGCGGAAACCAAATTGGACCTGTTTAAATGGAGAAAGTCAGTAAAAACAAAAAATGGAGATAGGAAAAGGTTAACATAAAGTGAAAGGACGCTTACCTCGCGCTGCGGTGTGTGTAGTGTAGCTGATGGTGTGCGATTGGTGGCGGGGAGAGAAGTGTCGGCAGAGAGGAGGGCAGGCGCGTGCGGGTTAGGAGGGGGTTAGGAAGAGTGGGGGTGGCTTGGGGTGAGGTGGGGGTGGGGAGCTTTTAAGGCGGGGCTGAAGGATGCGGGAAAAAGGGTAATTGTCTCGGAAAAGTACCTTTGATTAGATTTAGGATTGAGTTTTGGTTGGCTGCATTATTGTTTCTGAGGAAAGTGATGAATAGATCGAAGAGTATGTTGGGTTTCTCTGAGATTTCATTGAGATTGTGACTGGCGTTGAAGTATTGGTCTAGGTGTATGTGGTAATTTTCCATTATGTTGAGTAAAGGGCCCTTGTTTGCTAATTCGAGGATGTCCATGTCCTGTTCGATATTGGTGAAATTATGGTTATAATCATGCATGTGTTGGCCGATGGCTGAAAACCTGTTGTATTTTATTGCATTAGTGTGTTCGTGGTATCTGGTATTGAAGTTTCTACCGGTTTGTCCGATGTAGGATTTTTGACAGGTGTTGCATTTGATCCTGTAAACTCCTGATTTTACAAAACTGCTGGTCTTGTTGATGTGTGAAGTATTGTGTAAGACGTTCGTGTTCTTATTGTTGGTTTTGAAGGCTATTTTAACGCCTTGTTTCTTGAAGATATTGGTTAACTTGTAGATATCATTGTTGAACGTGAAGGTGGAAAATGTTAGAGGTTTAGTCACTTCTTTTTTGAGGGTAGTTTTAGGGCGATGTTTGTGTTTATTGATTATCCTTTCTATAAAATGATTGCTGAAGCCGTTGTATTTTGCAATTCCGCGAATTGTGTTAAGTTCGTTCTTTAGATCTTTCTTGGACATAGGTATGCTGAAGGCTCGGTGAACTAGGTTGTTGTATGTGGCTCGTTTGTGGGACTGGGGGTGCACTGAATCTTGGCGAATGGTGGAGGCTGTTTGAGTAGGTTTTCTGAATATTTTATAACTGAAAGAATCTGAGTTTCTAGTGATAGTTAAATCTAGGAAGTTGATTTTTTGATTTGATTCGGATTCTAGTGTGAATTTGATATGAGAATCAATAGTGTTGAGTTTTAAGAGGGTGGTGGAGGCATTAATTGATTGCTCATTCATGATTACGAAGACATCGTCAACATATCTGGCCCAAAAGAGAATGTTTCCAAATTCATTGTCAATTTTGGTGTGTTCGAGGAAGTCCAGGTATATTTCTGCCAAGATGCCTGAGGCCGGTGACCCCATTGCCAAACCATCTTGTTGATATATAACATTGTCGAAAGTGAAGAAGTTGTTGTTGATGATTAGTTTTAATACTGTGATAAAGTCTTGTGTCTCTAGTTTGCTTAAGTGGCTGTTTTTGTTTAAATTGCTTTTAATTATTGGAATTAATTTTGATACTTGTATGTTTGGGTACATGTTTACAATATCGAAAGAGTGGATGGAGTAATCCGGTTGCAAATTGAAATTGTTAAGTTTTTCTACTAGCTCTGATGTGTTTTTAATGGACTTTTTGGATAAAAATTGATCATTTTTTTCTCATATCATTCTCATATCAAATTCACACTAGAATCCGAATCAAATCAAAAAATCAACTTCCTAGATTTAACTATCACTAGAAACTCAGATTCTTTCAGTTATAAAATATTCAGAAAACCTACTCAAACAGCCTCCACCATTCGCCAAGATTCAGTGCACCCCCAGTCCCACAAACGAGCCACATACAACAACCTAGTTCACCGAGCCTTCAGCATACCTATGTCCAAGAAAGATCTAAAGAACGAACTTAACACAATTCGCGGAATTGCAAAATACAACGGCTTCAGCAATCATTTTATAGAAAGGATAATCAATAAACACAAACATCGCCCTAAAACTACCCTCAAAAAAGAAGTGACTAAACCTCTAACATTTTCCACCTTCACGTTCAACAATGATATCTACAAGTTAACCAATATCTTCAAGAAACAAGGCGTTAAAATAGCCTTCAAAACCAACAATAAGAACACGAACGTCTTACACAATACTTCACACATCAACAAGACCAGCAGTTTTGTAAAATCAGGAGTTTACAGGATCAAATGCAACACCTGTCAAAAATCCTACATCGGACAAACCGGTAGAAACTTCAATACCAGATACCACGAACACACTAATGCAATAAAATACAACAGGTTTTCAGCCATCGGCCAACACATGCATGATTATAATCATAATTTCACCAATATCGAACAGGACATGGACATCCTCGAATTAGCAAACAAGGGCCCTTTACTCAACATAATGGAAAATTACCACATACACCTAGACCAATACTTCAACGCCAGTCACAATCTCAATGAAATCTCAGAGAAACCCAACATACTCTTCGATCTATTCATCACTTTCCTCAGAAACAATAATGCAGCCAACCAAAACTCAATCCTAAATCTAATCAAAGGTACTTTTCCGAGACAATTACCCTTTTTCCCGCATCCTTCAGCCCCGCCTTAAAAGCTCCCCACCCCCACCTCACCCCAAGCCACCCCCACTCTTCCTAACCCCCTCCTAACCCGCACGCGCCTGCCCTCCTCTCTGCCGACACTTCTCTCCCCGCCACCAATCGCACACCATCAGCTACACTACACACACCGCAGCGCGAGGTAAGCGTCCTTTCACTTTATGTTAACCTTTTCCTATCTCCATTTTTTGTTTTTACTGACTTTCTCCATTTAAACAGGTCCAATTTGGTTTCCGCTAAGAACTGAGAATCAATATATCCACGCGCAGTTTCCACCTTCTTCTCAACCAGAAATTCAAAAACAACATCACGTCCAACAATCAACAACGCAACTGACCAACACAGCTTTAATACACCAAATACCTAATTTCTCCGCTTAAGTGATCAGTGTCAAGCCAACTCGACATTAAAAGAGTATCACTCTTTACTCTCCAGACTTTGTACATACTTGTATATATGTTTATATGTGTTATTTTACATTGTATCTTTAGTACGAGGACTACTGACATCCACGAGGTTATATTTTACAACTCTAAGCACCCCACTAGTACTTTGTTCCAAACTTGTTTGTATATATATTATTATTTACTACTCACCTGTACCATACTAACATTTCTCATCTCATTACCAAACTTTACTTTATAAATTATAAAATCCATACGATTATTACAGTTAAAAATAACATGTTTTTAGGAGTCGACAAAATACTTATGTATGCTTTATTATGGCTGATGATGACCCCTAGGCGGGTCGAAACTAGTTCCATGTAATTTATAACATTGTAAATACATATTAGTACTGAATAGGTGGAAACCTTACTGTGTTACTATTCATATATTATTCTCAGTTCAGTACGGACCAACAACATGAAATTCATAACCCTTGATGCTGTCAATACTTAACATTTTATTTTACTAACAACCGTACATGTTTCAAGAGCCCCAAACGCTCTCTTCTTCAACGGCACAAAACTTCAAAATATTTTGGACCTAGAGCTGATCTAGACCGCGTTATTGATGTAGGGGTGCCAACTGTCCTAGCGAGCGATTTTAACACTAAAAATCCCGGCTGGAACAACCGCACAAACACACCTAGAGGTGTGTCAGGAATCATCACCTCACTATGCACAGTCCTGACTGCCACGCCTACTACTCTCACAATCAGAACGTGAGGCCAGACACATGAATATTTCCATTTCTAGCAGACTAAACCAACATCTAGAACTCTGAATCCAAGACCTGTTCGATTCCGACCATCAGCCCGTCCTCACGACAGCAGACCCCCCACTCACATTCCCATCTACAACCGTAAAATCAATTGGACATCTTTCCAAACCGCATTCTCCTCTGAAATTAATGGCAATCCCAGTGTCAAAAGCCAGTTCGAGATTGATAGCCTTGCGGAGCAGATTGCATCTGTTATCGTCAGAGCGGCAGAATCTTCTGCTGTGGGACCGAACACTGCCCAACGTAAGAAGGACATGCTCCCATCTGAGATCTTGACTCAAATTAAGATCAAGAACAAAGTACGTAGGCTGTGACATGAAAACAGGAACCTGTACTTAAAGTGTAAGTGGAACCAGTGCAAGCAGAACCTCAAATATTATGATTAGGATAATACCAATATAAATGGTCCATTATTGGACATAAATTTTACGGCTAACTCGTTGCTGGTTGCCAGCATTTCGCCCCTGTGTGCAAAGTTGGGCTCACCCACCAAGACGCATGGTTAGTGCATACCGTGGAGGCCACTGCGTAGGCCACTTGGAACCACTGGTAGTGCCTATGCACTATGAGAGACTTTGTCTCTTTACCACAAATTGATGCCTGCTATGCCATCAGCAAATGATTTAGATGTTGATTCCCATAGGGAACTTGAAATACTTGACCCGATAAGTAAATTTATAATACCAATATAAATGTTTGCTAGGTACGAACTGATGAGCCCAACTTAGCACACGGGGGTGAAACGCTGCCAACCAGGAATGAGTTAGCTGGAAAATGTATAATGTCCAATAACAGACAATTTATATTGGTATTACAAATTTAGAAGTCGAGTGGACAGCATCAAAACATTCCAGGAGAAATCACCAAAATGTAGACCCAAACTGGTCATATCTGAGAAAGAAAAGAAGATCAGAAGTGAAAGAATGAAGAGGTTCTGGGAGGAGGAGGAGGAGGAGGAGAAGAAGAAGAAAAAGCCTTAAGTTCAATGTGGTCCATGGGCGGCCAAATTCGGAAACATGAAAGAAGAAATTTACTAATTCAGGACAAATATTTCAGGTCCCTTATAGGAATCAACATCTATATCATTATGATTAGGAACCATAAGCAAGCTACCTGGCAGTCTATGACAGCGGGCGTAAGCGTAGCTGACAACTCCCTACACAGGCTGGCTCGGAAATTTAATAACAATAGGTCTGGCATACCCACCCTCCATAGTAGGAATGGAATGGCCTATTCAGACAAAGAAAAGGCCTAGCCCCAGCGGACAAGTCAGAGTACGTGTACCCCAAACGACGAGCCTTGTGACAAGAATTTCGTAGAACTCCTCAAAAACAAACTACACAAGACTGACGAGAGTAACCTTCACCCAGTCTTTAAATTCATCACACTATCTGAACTGTTTGCCACTATTAAAGGACTCAAGAACAGGAAATCGCCTGGACTTGATAGCATTTCAGCATCCTTTCTTAAGAACCTTCTGAGAAAGGTGCTGACATGTCTGATCAAACTTTTTAACGCTATTTCCCAGTTTGGCCATTTCCTGCTCAGCTGGAAAACAGCTAAAGTAATTATGATCCCCAAGCCCTTACAAGACAAGAGAATTACTGGCCGATATCCCTTCTTAGCATTATTTTCAAGGTTTTTGAGACTCTCTTACATAGTAATTATAAACAACCTTAAAGTTATGAACGACGAAGAGCTGGGATTTTGAACACCAATTGATCCGCCTCACTGAAACAATTACTAAGACTTACAAAGACCATAGACATACAGGAGTCTGTTTTCTCGACATTGCACATACATTTCAGAAGGTTTAGCACCGGGACCACCGACATTAGGCCCACCCCTACCCGGCAGTGTTATCTCGCCCACAATTTTCAATCTTTCTAAAGTCAAACATGCCAAAACTAATACACATGCAATTGCCTTTACAACTTATAAGTCCCGTATTGGCATCAACTCAACTAAGCTTAAGTTGAACTTTCGAAAACTAACCAGGGGATCCTGACCCCTACAGAGCGCGCCCCCAGGTGGCGGATAGAGGGGCCCCTACAGTATGTAGGGCTGGTTGAAATAGCCAATACAACCCGCGGACCAACAGGTAGCTCAATTCTTGGGGGCTTTAAAATACTGGGACACCTCTCTCCAGGGGTCATAAATATGGAGGGCCCCTGCCCTGGGTTATGGGTGAAGTCCTCAACAGCATCTACGGCAGGGAAGATGAACTTTGGTACGGTGGAGATGGTGGAAAGGGCAAACCCATAGCGTCTGTACTCCAGAGGAGCGGCTACGAAAGGCGTCTGTCTCCATGTTAGGGGCGGCCCAAGTTTGAACCTGGCAGTAGGTATAAAATGCCTTTGGGTGTGGCGAGCCCATCATAACAATAGCCTATATGGACAAAGCAGATATGGTGCCTCGTAAAAGGTTAGGGCGTCCATTGCTAAAAGCGATGCGCAGCTCTTTCGGTGCTGGAGGAACTGCTAAGAAGTGGGCAACCAGCACCAAACTACATCAAGATTGCGACAGTAAATGTTCTGACACTGACAAGAAAGACAGAAGAACTGGTTGACCTTCATGAAAGAAAAAGATATAGCCATACTTGAGCAGTATGGGAGAGATTCCTCTGAGAGGAGGATACAGGCTGTATTACAGCGGAGGACCTGAAGCAAAAAATGGAGTGGCCATCACACTTACAACAGAAATGGAGTCTACAAAATGCGTCAGGGATAGGATGATGGCGATGAGACTCCAGTTTGAAAATGGCATTAAATATCTATTTCAGTTGTATGCCCCACAAACGGGTTGCAGATATGAACATCTAGAGGACTTCTTAGAGGAAGTGGAGACACAGACAGAAGATAAGGAAGTGCTATTGATGGGAGATCTAAATGCACAAGTTGGAATGGTAAGACAAGGAAAGGAAGATGTTGTAGGGCCCTTTTATTATGGAAATGTACATCCAGAAGGCGAGTTGTTGGTGGATCTTTGCATGAGGAACCAAACGACTGTTGGAAACACGTGGTTTAGGAAGAACAGTCAGAAGATTACAAGGTATGGTTGGGAAGACAGACGAACCAAGACCATGATTGATTATATAATCATCAAGAAAGAACACCGGAAGAATCTTTTAGATGTTACAGCCATGCCTGAAGAAGCCTTTGGTGGAGATCATAGAGTTGTGATGGGAAAACTGAAGGTGGGAAAGATTGAAAAACTCCCAAGAAGAGAGAAAAGAATTAAAGTATGAAAGTGGAAGGAGAAAGGCATACAAAAGGAATTTTAAGGGGAAATAATACCCTTGGTACCCAGGAGAGAGATGGGGAATGTTGAAGATGAATGGAAAAGATTTAAGGAAGCACTGGTTGGATGTGCAGAAAAGGTATGTGATAGAACATCAGGAAATGTGAAAGACAGACATTGGTGGAATAATAGGGTAAAGAGTAAAGTGAAGGAAAAGAAAATGGCATGGAAAACATCTAAGACTGAAGAAAGTACAAGAAAATATGTGGAGGCAAAGAATTTGGCCAAGAAAGTAGTGGAGGAAGAAAAGCTGTGCCTTATTCATACAGAAATTGAGAGATAAGCAGGGCAACAAGAAATTATTGTATGGTATTTTAAGAAACAAAAAGAGAGATCAAGTAAACACCAGATTTGTGAAGAATGAAGAAGGCATAATATTAACAAAGCCAGAAAAATAAGAAATAGATGGAGAGAGTATTTTCAGAAGTTGCTGAACAAGATAACTAATGACAGACATTTAACAGACCACCAGGATAGGCAATTAGTTGAAGAAATGGATAAAGAAATTACAATGACAAACTGAAATGGCAGTAAGAAAGATGAAGAATGGAAAAACTGCTGTAATAGATGAAATTTCAGTGGAGATGATAAACGCAGCTGGAGCTGTAGGCCTGCAGTGGACATATCGAGTTTTCAGGATTTGGGAGAATAAGGAGGTCCCTGAGGATTGGCAAAAAGGAATAATAATCCCAATTTTCAAGAAAGGTGATAAGAAAATATTGAAAAACTACAGGTGAATTACTCTGATATCCCGTGTTGCTAAGATAATGGAAAGTAGAATAAGGTTGAGGATTGAAAATCAGATACAGGAAAATCAGTTTGGTTTCAGAAGTGGAAGGTCAACAATAGTGCCCATTTTCATTATGAGACAACTAATGGAAAAGCAGTAGGAGTATGGGGAATGATATGGTGATGACATTCATTGACATTGAAAAGGCATATGACAGTGTTCCCAAGACTAAAGTTTGGAACAGCCTGGTGCAAAAAGGAATTGGACAGGGGTTAATAAAAATGATCAAGGCAATGTACAAAGAATGTTGTAGTTGCGTGCAAACACAAGTTGGCAGATCAAGTTGGTTCAAAATAACTAGTGGGCTGAGATAGGGAAGTGTTCTATCACCAATCCTGTTTACAATAGTAATGGATGACATCATGAAAACAGCAAAAGCAGCATATGGAGGAAAAGAAATGAACATCATGTTATTTGCAGATGATACTGTGATTTGGGGAGAAGACGACAGGAAGGTTCAAGAACAGTTGGATGTGGTGAATGGGAAGATAGAAAAATGTGGATTGAAAATAAGTGTAAAAAAAAAGTAAAACTCTTTTTATAACTAGAGGGAAGAAGGAAGGGAAAGGTCAGATTAGACTTGTGATCAAGCCCCTGGAAGTAGTGGAGACGTCCAAATACCTGGGGAGTGAATTAATGGAGAATGCCCGACTGGATACTGAAATTAGTAAGGGGATTCAAGCTGGAAGCTGTTTCTATCATAGTGTAAGAAACATGTAATGGGACAAAGATGTGCCAATGGAAGCAAAAGAAACTATGTACAAGATGTATTACGTACCCATAACAACTTACGGAGCAAAAACTTGGACAATGATAAAGAAGGATGAAAGTCGAATACAGGCAACCGAAATGAAGTTCTTGAGGACGAGTATGATACAGAAGAGTAGGCTAGAAGAGACAAAATAATGAGAAAATCCTGGAAGAAAATTGGAGTGGAAAAAATGAATGACAGAATAGAGAAGAGCCAATTAAGATGGTTTGGGCACAACGCAAATGAATGATAAAAGAATGCCAAAAAAAGGTGATGGAAATATAAATGCAAGGAAGGAGAGGCCGTGGATGACAATTGAAATGGAAGGACACAATCCAACGCAGTATTAGAGAAAGAAACCTGGACACACTGTTAGAGGAGGAGTGGTGGAAAGACCGAAGAAAGTGAAGAGGAACCATATTTGCTCCTACCCAGCTACAGCTGGATAATGGGAAATGATGATGATGGTGATGATTCCAGCTTTAAATCTAGTTACATTTCCGTTCCTAATGCGGAACATCTTCAGATAATAAAAGGGATACAAATATCGGCACAAACTAAATAAAAACACTTATGATGATGGTGGATTTAGACGAAATAGAGGCACACGAGAAGCTTATTCTAACGTTACGACAGGTTATAGACAAAATGCTAGACGTTAGAAAACCTTTGTTTATTGCATTCGTGGATTTAGAAAAAGTTTTTGATAATGTGAACTGGAATATGTTAATGAAGATTATGACTAGTGTTGGTCTAGATTTTAGAGATAGACAAATAGTATATGAACTCTAACAACCAAATAGGCATCATAAACATAAATGGTGAAGTATGGGAGGCTTATATAAAGAAAGGAGTATGACAGGGATGTAATTTATCACCAGTGCTGTTCAACCTGTATACTGAGAAAGGCATTGAGGAATTTACATTGGAGTAGAAATCAAAATGATAAGACTTGCTGATGACATAGTTGTCATAGAGGAGAACGAAGAGAAACTACAAAGTGCATTAATAAGAATGAATAAGACACTGAGATATAAATATAAAATGAAAATTAATACAAAAAAGACCGAAATTATGGTATGCAACCGCCGCATATTGCAGTCATCAGAATTAATGATATACAACTAAGGCAATTTTACCTACTTAGGAAGTAAAATCACTCCAGATGGCAAAAGTTCAGTCGATATAAAGAGCAGAATTTCCCAAGCAAAGATTGCTTTTTACAACAAAAGGATACTACCTACATCAAGGAATTTAAATGTGGAAACTAAGAAGAGATTTATTAAGTGCTTTGTCTGGAGTGTGGCCTTGTATGGTTCAGAAACGTGGACTAGTAGTGCAGGTGATAAGAAACGTCTGGAAGCATTTGAGATGTGGTGCTGGAGGAGGATGGAAAAGATCTCATGGACAGCAAAACTCATCAATGAAGAAGTTCTTAGACGAATAGCTGAAAAAAGATTCTTTTTAGCAACAATAAGAAAGACAAGAAACCAATTAATTGGCCATCTCTCTAGGCACAATGGTTTCATAGTTAATGTCATGGAAGGAATGATTCAAGGTAAAAGAGGAAGACCTACACTGCAATATTCAAGACAGATCAGAGATGACGTAGGAACAGGCTCATGTGGAAATGAGGAGATTAGCGGATTACAGAGAAGAGTGGAGAAGACGAATTGCTGCCAACCAATCTTAGGATTGAGAATTGAGAAGAAGATGATGCTGGTGGTGATAATGAGATAAAATGTTCCTTGATGTTGAGCCAAAACACTCAATAAGTCAATGTTCAATCTTGAGATAAAATCCATATGTAAGGGATCTTCTTTCTTGAAAATGATGGAGAAATATGTACTTTAAATATCTTGAGGATAGACTTAACATTTTTAAAATGTAAAATTTAAAATACAATGACCGGTGGAAACTCCTTAAAAAACGAAGTTGACATTAAGTTTTTGTTATAAAGTTTTAAGATGTTCAAGGGAGTCTCCCGGCCGGTCCCGCTATGTTTACTTCTTCCCTTACATTATCAGCAAGGGAGTTTGTGCCAATTTTTGTACCTTTTTTTTAGCTGAAGATGTTCCACATTAGGAACAAAACATGTACCTTTCTAAATAATGTAAATAGATTTTATAATTACATAGACTAGCGGTAAAAGACAAATAAGTATTGGAAGGTGGGATTGTTCCTTCAACCTAACCTTGGTTGTCCAATTGCCTTTATACGCGGATGACACGGTGATATCCTGTCTCGTAGTGGGCACCTAAGGTGGAAAAATACCTTCAGGACGTGCTCTCCACTCTCGAGCCCTGGTTAAAGTGGAGAGCTATTCTTAATGTTGACAAAAATAGTGCCCTGCTATTTACAAAACGCTGCCCCCCACAACCTAGCGCCCCTGATGTTTTTTGGCCAACCCATCGGGTGGACTAAGAAAACAAAGTATTTAGGTGTCACCCTAGACAGAGGACTAATGTTCGGAGATCACATTTCTTGTACTGCTGTGGAGGCACAGGTACACCTGTTCAAGCTAAGCCGACAATGGACTAATGATAGAAAACCAACTCTTGCTCTACAAATCAACTATCGGAGTGATACTTATGCCAACCCTGTGGCTAAGACGCACGTGTTAAAGGTAAAGCGCGTTGCAAACTGTATGCCGTGCTGATGAACAGGTGCCCATTGATACAAAAGGAACAACAACCTGCATGAACGTTACCAGCTGCCCACCGTTCATAGCAGGATACGCAACACAGCTGCGAAATTTTATGATGCGCTCACTGAGAGCAAAAATCTGACGATCAGGAACATACATTACTATGACACCGTAGGTCTTCACTACAAAAGACCTACGGAGATTCTCCTTTAACCTCACCCCACTAAGGGGTGCAGACCATATCCTGGTCAACACGATTTAAATTTCACTGTTCCACAACTATACCAACACAAATGTAGTTTTAGTTAGAAAAATATTACGACATAAAACTAAAGGCTCAAATTGGGTCGACGGGCTGAAGTCCCTCATTGGTACCGGGACAAGCGATGCAAGGAAGGGAAGATAGCAGCTGTGGCCTTTGCTTGATGTGAAAACGGAGCTGGCAACTTTGGGATTTGAATCCACCATCTGAATGCAAGCTTACAGCACTTGGCTGTTGCTCGTAGACATGAGCCCCAAGTTTGGACCGTACACCATTTATTGGGTCTTATCCCCACATCATTTTAAACTCCATGTCCTAATTCAAATTATGTTCTGTATCTTATACAGCACATTATTGAAATACTTGCTTTGCTACTGTGCTACGGCTGCACGTGAGTGAACAAGAACGGGACGCTGCATAACATGGTTAAAATGGCGGCAGTGAAGACGTGCATGTGAGAGAGCTCCGTAAACCACCTAGCAAATCAGCAAGTTTAACTGCAATTCGTGTGTACTAGGTCAAGTTTCATAACTTAATAACACTCAGTGGCTACATACATTCATTCACAATGTCTCTAAAGTCATTGAACAAGCAGATTTCTTCATTCAAAGAAAAGCTAAACGACATCCAAGCTCGCTTCGAGAAAGCAACGCGCGCCGCCAACAGCAGTGCTACCAACCCCGGCGATGTTTCCCTAGACGCACTCGCCCTGGAGTTCCAGTCTTTCAGAGCTGCTGTCACCGAGGAGCTCAAGGAGGTGAAGTCCGAACTTACCCAAATGCACAACCAGATCTCCAAACAGGACAACCTAATCGACGAAGCAGAGCAGTACAGCAGGAGAAACTGCCTATTACTCCACGGGGTGGCAGAAGCTCCGAACGAGGACGTCTATGACAAGGTGTTCGGTGTTGTGAAATCCCACCTAGGAATAGACTTGACATTGGACAATTTAGATCGCTGTCACAGGATTGGGAAACCAAGGAGAACAACTGCTGAGGTAGTGACGGGGAGGAAGAGGCCCATCATAATACAGTTCACGCGATATCACGAACGTGACCGTATCTGGCGTGCAAAGAAATCGCTGAAGGGATCGGGTATGCTGATAACAGAATCGCTGACAGCAACGAGAAAGGACATACTAAACGCCGCGCGTGACCACTTCGGTCAGAAATCTGTATGGACTAAGGATGGACGTATCATTATTCTAAGCTCTGATGGGAAGAAAATTCAAGTGACCACACGGGCTGACCTTAACAATGTTATTCAAGCAGCTAGGGGGTGAAACAGTGTGAAGTAACGACAATGTGGATTAGTTTAAGTTTGTATTATAGTGTTTTATTATTGAGTGTGAATGTGATGAGTGCATGAAAAGCCGGCGCGATATCAGAGGAAATACGCAGGTAAGAAGCATGTATTCTTCTTGGTATTCTGTTTTGTGTAATGAATACTGTTATAACCACTACCAGCTGTGGACCTGACTGTCCCGCTACCCCTAACCTCTCCTATCCGAGAACGGAGACACCCCGCTGCCAAGGCTCATTAGCGAAAGTATTTCAGGCCAACGCACGTTCATTGAACTGCATTCATTTAAATTCTCAATCCCTACCTGCTCACCATGAGGAGCTAACAACTCTCCTTGAAAACAGTAATGTACACGTAGCTTGTATCAGTGAGAGTTGGTTACGCGCAACTATCCCTAGTAGTATGGTACACATAACGGGCTATAATATTTACAGGCATGACCGAATAGATAAAAGAGGTGGAGGAGTAGCCTTGTACTGTAGAGATGATATTAAATGTAAAATCGTATGCACATCTGCCCACTGTCCTGACCCGAGACCTGAGTTCATTTTTGCCGAGATAACTGTGACAACAGTTAAAGCCCTAATAGGAGTTGTTTATCGGCCACCACGGGTAGGTCACCTCTCAGACATTGAAGACATCCTGCAGAGACTATCACCTGCTTATGAACATATTTTAATATTTGGAGACTTCAATACTAATTTACTGGAACAGACTGGAGATACAAAGCAACTCTTAAGTATTTTCCAGACGTGTGACATGACAATACTTCCACTAAAACCGACAAATCATACCTCATCTTCACATACACTAATTGACTTAATGGTCACTAACAACCCACAGAAAATAGTATCACATGGACAAATTCCTACCCCTAGTATATCGACACATGACTTAATATACTTATCTTACTCGCTCAAAGTACCGAAGTATAAGTCCAGATACATCACATTCAGGGACATTAAACATATAAACTTAGATCATCTGAGAGTTGACGCCTTGAATAGACCTTGGGATGACGTAAAAAATATAAACGGTATCGATAAGAAAGTTGAAACTTTAAGTTCACTTATACTTGGTCTCCTTGATAAACATGCACCTAAGCGTACGGCCAAAGTCTCCCGACCTCCTTCTCCATGGCTGACTGATGACATTAAACAAATGATGTCTCACCGTGACGCGTTACACCGGCTCTACAGACGCACACGCTCTTCCAGTGCGCTTGAACAGTATCGACAACTTCGGAATAGAATTAAAGTAATAATTCGAAATAAGAAATTTTCTTTTTACAATCACCTGGCTGGAAATTTAAATGTGTCAAACACTTGGAAACAACTTCGTTCCATTGGAATTGGGAAAGCTTTGCCCCAGCCATGTAATCCAGACATCTCTCTGGAGAGATTGAATGCTCATTTTTCTGAAGTAAAAATTAAACCGGAAATACGCACAATATCACAGACTATAAAATCTCTTCTGAACCAGCCACCACCAAATAGGCCATTCTTTGAATTTCGCGAAGTCACAGAGATTGACGTGAAACGCGAGGTATTATCAATTACATCATCTGCTGTAGGACCTGATGAAATACCCATACTCATAATACAACACATCATTGACATTATTCTTCCTGCCATTACTCATATATACAACACGTGCCTCACAAGTGGCCACTTTCCAAAAATGTGGAAAAATGCCATTATAAATCCTGTTCCCAAAACTTCCTCACCTGTACTTATAACAGATTATCGACCTGTTTGCATACTTTCATCTCTCTCCAAGCCTCTTGAACGCATAGTACACGTGCAATTAACCGACTATTTAAATAAATACAAACTACTTGACCCTTTACAATCGGGTTTCAAAAAGGGACACAGTACGGCCACTGCCCTGCTGAAAGTTACAGACGACATGAGACGCGCTATGGACGAAAGGCAGGTGACGTTACTTACACTTCTTGATTTTAGCAGCGCTTTTGACACAGTAAATATAGACGTACTGGTTGCTAAATTGAAATCGCTTCACCTTGGACAGACAGCCCTAGAATTCTTTCTCTCATATCTTACGGAACGACAATAACGCGTAATTATTCAGAATAGGTCATCCGAATGGGTAATGAAATTTTCAGGAGTACCACAAGGCTCTGTACTTGGACCACTTCTCTTTGTTATCTATATTAACGATATATCGACACGGCTAAGACACTGTAAATACCACTTGTATGCTGACGATCTGCAGATCTATTACCATTCCAAAATTTCAGACATCAATCAAGCAATAGGTTATATGAACTCAGACTTAAATAATATCTGTGCATACGCTCATGAAAACTGTATTTTAATTAATCCATCAAAATCTAAAGCTATTATTGTTGGGCAAACGAAACAAATCAGTGCGGCAAAAAACAAAAACATTCCTCCACTAACTTTATCTGGTAAAATTATTCCGTACGAAAACTCGGTAAGAAATCTTGGGGTAATTATAAACGAGAATCTTAACTGGGGAGAGCACATTACAAATATCTGTAGAAAAGTGTACGCGTCCCTTCACCCACTAAAATATCATCAAAATATGCTGCCACTAAACATGAGAATTAGGCTTATAAATACTCTTATCCTCCCTATATTTTCCTACTGTGACGTAGTACTAATTGATGCCACGAGAGAACAACTAAACCGATTACAACGTGCTATGAATTCGTGTATTAGATTTATCTTTTCCTTGCGCTATGATGTTCATGTTACCCCTTATTATCGACAACTTTCCCTTCTAAAATTTGAACAATATAGAAACCTCCACGTGGCAGTATTAATCTTTCGAGTATTAAAAGAGAATATCCCATACTACTTATCTTCACAACTCAATTTCCTATCCTCTTTCCACCAGCATAATACACGCTCTGGCAGTACACTTGCTATCCCTCTCAGCAGGTCAGCAGCATTCAGCCGTTCCTTTGTTGCAAATGGAGCTAGAATATGGAATTCTCTCCCCCATAACATTAGAGCCATACAATCCTTAAATTCCTTCAAGTTGTCTTGCCGTGAGCATCTCCTCGATATGTGCCGCCAGGCTGAATGAATCTGGCAGAGTGAATGTGTGTATGAATGTACGTTTACTGTGCTTAGGGTATTTAGTGTCAATCAACTTTTAATTTGTAACGCTAGTTTAAGACATGACTAAGAATATTTATAGAGTTTATGTTATTATGTTTCATATTTTGTTTCTAGTTTGTAATGGTAGTTTTAAGAAAAGATTATGAATATTGCTCTCAGATGTACTATGTTAATGAAGTGTGGTTAAGTGTAAGAGAGGACCATGAGTCCTAACTTCGCCACTACAAATAAAGGCAAATATAATAATATAACATCTGCATGTTGCAGGACCCGTCTTTTCAGATTATTAGGTAGTAATTTTGGTGTGATACTCTAATACCTACTTGTTTACAAGCCAATTGTAAGTACTTGAAATATTTACAATAGTGTCCGGCTCCATAGCTAAATGGTTAGCGTGCTGGCCTTTAGTCACAGGGGTCCCGGGTTCAATTCCCAGCAGAGTCGGGAATTTTAACCTTAATTTGTTAATTTCGC
Organism: Anabrus simplex; assembly: GCF_040414725.1. Lineage (NCBI taxonomy): Eukaryota > Metazoa > Arthropoda > Insecta > Orthoptera > Tettigoniidae > Anabrus > Anabrus simplex. The sequence goes on from NC_090271.1 coordinate 6,864,977, forward strand.
TGCCACTGGGGCTGGGTGTATGTGTCGTCTTCATCATCATTTCATCCTCATTACGACGCGCAGGTCGCCTACGGGAGTCAAATCAAAAGACCCGCACCTGGCGAGCCAAACTTGTCCTCGGGCACTCCCGGCACTAAAAGCCGTACTCCATTTCATTTACCATAGTGGTTTACATTACCTACTAAACAAAATTCATGCATTTCTGCATTTGGCAACATGACATGTGAATTGTGCATCATAAAATTAATCTTGTGAAACAATTTCCAAGCAAAATGCATTAACTGTGTACATTTAATGATGACGATGTGAATCATTTCAAAGTTATAATTGTTAAATGATATGTAAGGTAGTCTTGGACTTCATCTGAGTAATCTCGGTGCTGGTAAATTTCTGAACAAATATTATATCAAACATGTGATACTTTTCGTAATGGCCGTAGGCCTAATTTCAGTGTGTTATTCACATTAGGTATCTCTTTACTCTTTTGTGCTTTGGATTATCACTTTATTTAAGTTATTCATTATTAATTTGTGTATGCAGTACACTGTAATTTCTTTTCACATTTTGTGAGTTTGTAGTTTTGAGGGGGTGCGTTGAGAATCTTGTGTGTTTTCTGTAGGTCGGTAGGTCTTATCGGCTGGTGTAATGTTTATCCATTTTCTCCCTTGCCTTTCCTGTCTCGTACCTTGTTTGCGTTGTGTTTCTTGAGAGTTTTAGGGGAGAATTAGTATGTACTTAGTGCTTGATTAATCTTACACTAATTTTCTATTTTCCCTGCTTGCCATCCTGATTCATCTCCATAAACTTGGTTCGGTTCCCTGCAGTGTCCTTATTGTTCCCATTCCTGACTCCTCTTCTTCTCAATTACATGAACGTTAAGTAGGTTGTGCCAGTTATCTACGACATCAACCCATTTATTTATTAGTTGTAATTTTATTTACTTATTTTCTCAATTACTGTCAAGGTACCGTTTATTATTTTACGATATTTAGTAACCATAGAACTGCACTGTAATTGGTTCATTTCTTCTTATTATTGAGATGTCTCTTGGCCACCTGCAATTACATTTAATTACCATGACTGGAATTAATTACACCCTTTTTGATGACCTTGATTACTGTTGGTATTGGCGTGGCTTCAGGTTTTGAGCGTGGCTGCTATTGTGATCTACATATTTCAACTTCAGTCTTATTCTGATATGTAATCCAAGTTATTCAATTAATATTGTGTTGCTGATTTTTCTACCTGTGATATTATTTATTTGTGAAGATTTTATTTATTTATTTGTGCTGCAGTGTGAAGTTAATATCGCTCACTTTCACATTAGTTATGAGATGTGGTAATTTTATTGTACTGGTGTAATTGTACTGCTTCCGAAGTTTATTTCCTTCTTGAATTTCAATGAACTTTTATGTATGTTATTGGAATTTAATCCTTACCTCCTGGCTACCTGAAGTCACTTCCATCTCTATAGTTGGCATTTTATAATTTAATAATACTGAAATGCACATTTTGCTTATTTTTTTGGCAAGTTAAGTTACTATGAATTTTATTTTACTAGAAGAAGAATTTTGAAGATTTGAATGAATATTTCTGTCATAAAGACAAGGTAAATATTATTTTGTGTTATTTTAAATTATTTTGTGGGTCCTGTTATGTCCAATTTTTTATTTCATTTCCATTTGATTTAATTAAAATTTTCTTTCATCAGAAAATGTTTATTCACTTGACATAGTTACTACTCAGCTGATTTCCCTAGCATTTGGCATAGATAAGCATCACATTTTAACTTGTGGTAATGTGCCCCACGCTTCCCATTATTCTTACTGTATTTGCTGAGATGCCAGGTAGTGACCTTTCCTTTTCTACATTGCTAGATTGTGGGCACCTCAAAAGACACAATGAATAGACAAGTGTTTTTGCACTGCAGATGTAGTCAAAACCAGGACCACAATTATAGTGATGATTTCAAGTCATATGCAGAATGTTTTCCAAATGTCGCGCCTCCATCCAGAGAAGGTATTTGGAAAGCGAATAAGCAATTTGAACAAACCGGAATGGTAGCGGAACTCGCTCAATCAGGTAGGCCAAAAACAGTTGCAACAGAAGAGAATTGTTATGCAATGTTTTGTGAAGTCACCAAATAAATCATCACGAACAGATGAGTATGGAATACCTTGAACAAGCCTGTAAAGGAAGCAGAAAATGTTAAGGTTGAGACCATATAAGCTAACATTACTCCAAGGCCTAAATGAAGATGATTGTGATAGGTACACAGAACTCTGCAAATGGTATGCAATTTGAGTTGATATGGAAACCAGGGGGAACTACTAGAGCCTTTTTCATTAGTGCTGTGTTATTTAATGCATGCATGTAAATATGTATGTTATAGTGAAAGTGGATGTGTAGGGGGCGGTTGCGCTATATATTGCCGTAGCGACTTAAAAAGTAAAATAATTATGACCTCAGATCCTAAGACTCCATTTCGACCTGAATTCATGTTCGTTGAACTCTTGGTTAATAATCAAAAACTACTGATCGGAGTGGTATACAAGGCACCGGACATACGACATATATCTGACCTAGAAGTGGCATTATCGAAGTTAACTCCGCTGTACGAAAACAATCATTCTTGGTGACTTCAATACTAATCTCCTAGTTACAAGTAACAAATCAACATACTTACAAAACTTATTCCATGGCATGGATTACAATATACTGACACTAGACGCGACTAACCATGTTCACAGAATAAACCACACGTCTCACACACTGACTGACCTTATTATAACAAACAATCCGCAGAAAGTGGTAAAACATGGACAGCTTGCTGTACCAGGTATTTCGACCCACGATCTCATATACTTATGTTACTCTCTCAAGGCACCAAAGTACAAAACCAGGTACATAATGCGAAGGGACTTCAAGCATTTTAATACTGAGATAATACGAAATGAAGCATATCAATTGCCGTGGAATGACATTCTACTGACTAATGACATTGATGATAAGGTTGACAGACTGAACTCTTTAATATTACGACTGTATGACAAACACGCTCCGAAGAAGCAAATTTGAGTTTCTCACCCTTCGTCTCCTTGGCTAACATATGAAATTAAGTCGGTCGTGGCAAATCGTGATGCTTGGTATAGGAGATTTAGGCGAACTGAAAGCACTAGTGATTTCGAAAATTACCGTATTCTTCGAAATCAAGTTAAGAAATTAATTCGTAACAGCAAGTATAAATATATTCAAGAGATAACAAACAGACGAAATTCAGCACTAATATGGAAACATTTGCATCAGATGGGTATAGGTCGCAGCCTGACCATGCAGACACCCAGTATACCACTTGATGATCTAAATTCTCATTTTACGAAAGCAGCATACACTAATAATGATATTACTGACAATAATGACTGTGATGCTAACTATACTAATAATGATAATAATAATAATAATCATCATCGACCAGTTGATGACCTAACTGATGATGATATTAACGCCATAAATGTTCATTCCCGAGTAAATCAAGTAAAATTCACTTTCAAAAAAGTTGGTGCGAACGATGTGAAGCGTGTAATTTACTCCCTCAAGTCAGATGCTCCGGGTAATGACGACATACCATTATCTTTCATAAAAAATATTATTGGTGCCATATTACCTATTCTGACGCATATATTTAATCATTGCCTCGTACAGGGAGTATTCCCAACTGCGTGGAAGCACGGTATCGTCATTCCTACTCCTAAGAAGAATTCTCCTAGTTTACCATCAGATTATCGCCCTATATCCATTCTCCCACCCCTTTCCAAAGTACTAGAACGCTTGGTACACGAACAAGTCCTCACTTACTTGACTAACTTCTCACTGCTTGACACTTACCAATCTGGTTTCAAGAAAGGACACAGCACAACGACTGCCCTACTGAAAGTAACTGATGATATCCGACAGGCAATGGACACTCGACAAGTGACTGTACTGGTTCTACTTGATTTTTCTAGTGCTTTTGATACTGTTGTTCCTTAACTGCTACTTTCAAAATTGGATTCATTAAATTTCAGCAAGACGGCAATAAACTTTTTCAGTTCGTACCTCAAAAATCGCCGTCAGTGTGTCAAAGTAAATAATAGCAGATCTGAGTGGCTTAACAAACCCCTCGGTGTCCCCCAAGGGTCTGTACTTGGACCATTGCTGTTTGCAATTTACTTACACGATGTTGCCAAATCGATTACACATTGCAAGTATCATCTTTATGCTGATGATCTGCAGATCTACTACCACTCTAGAACTGATAAAATTCAGAGTGCTGTAGAAAAAGTTAATGCTGATTTAAGTCTCATAAGTAATTTTGCATTGAGTAACAATCTCAAAATTAATCCTCTTAAAACGCAAGCAATAATCATTGGTACTTCGAAAAACTTACACGTCTTAAAACAATACGAAATTCCTCCTGTAGCACTAAACAATACCATTATTCCATTTTGTGAAACAGTTATGAATCTTGGTGTGGCTATAAGCGAAACATTGAACTGGTCGCAACATGTGACGAAAGTGTGCCAAAAGGTATATCAAAGCCTGCATCCTCTGAAGCGGTTTAAAAATATATTTCCTTGGTCCTTGAAAATAAAGCTCATTCAATCACTCTTGTTTCCAATTCTCGAATACTGTGATACAGTTTTTATTGATATCAATAACGAGCAAAGCACGAGACTGCAACGTGCCCAAAATGCATGCATCAGGTATGCATTCGACATACAACCATACGCCCATGTATCCCCATTCTATACACAATTATCTTGGTTATGACTGAATGGCAGACGTAGACTCCATGCAACTACTTTGGTGTATCAAGTGCTTTCTGAAAACACTCCTCCTTACCTATCCACCAGATTTCGCTACCTTAGTTCCCTACACCTGTTCAATACCCGTCAGGCTGTACGCTAGAAATTCCTGTGCATCGAACCCCAACCTACAACAGATCGTCCACGATCACCGCCATGAGCTGGTGGAATGAACTCCCCAATGACATCAGAAAAGCTAACTCTAAGACAAAATTTAAAATCCTTTGCCAGCGTCACCTTTTAAGCACTTCCAGTCTTTCTTGAGTGTGAATGGGATGCATGAATGAGAGTGAATATGGTTGTTTATTGCAATGTGTTCCTGTATATAATTTAGTTATACTTTACTCACCTTAGTTTAGTTAGAGATACTTTAGTTGCTTTAGTTATACTTTAGGTTGTAAAAATTTCATATGTTTAAATTTTATGTAAAAATTACATTGTATATACATGAAGTGGTTAAGTGTAAGAAAGGGCCGGGAGCCCTAACTTCGCCACAATAAAGACGCTTTAATAATAATAATAATAATAATAATAATAATAATAATAATAATAATAATAATAATAATAATAATAATAATAATAATAATAATAATAATAATAACAACAACACAGCTCAAATGATCAATGAAAACTTACAATCATTATCAGATTTTTTGGTTTTTACCTATTCATTTCCGCAAGACCCCATCCAGCTATCTATATCACAGCAGGCATGTAAGATGAGGATGCTAGCCATGCATTAAGATTATCAACTTACTATATTTATTAAGTTTTCACAGCACACATGTAAGGTAACATTAAGATTATCAACTTACAATATATCTATTAAGTTTCCACAGTACGCATCTAGGATAATGATGTCAGTCAAGCAGCAGAGAGGGCAGGTGTGGGAGTTGTGAGGGAAGCCTGGAACCAGGAAGTGATGGGTTTTACCGTTATCTCCACGCCGTTTGTCACAGAAGCCAGGGACAGGCAACATTTCCAGATTTAGGAAGATGGTAGCATGGAATTCATCAATTTCCAAGAATCCATTTGACCATGGGCATCTACTTCCTTTTCTTCACAGTTCCAACAGTACTGCCTCCGTAACGTAACAGTTAGCATTATTAACTGCTGTCCTCGGAGGCCTGGGTTTGATTCCCGGCACTGCTAGATATTTAAGAATGGCATGGTTAAAATGCTACATGCAGCTCACCTGAACTGAGGGTGTGCCTGAAAAGAGCTACACCACCTCAGGACGAGGACACAAGTTTACTTTTATCGAAACAGTAAGTGCTAGTTTCCTTTTCATATTGTGCTAGTGTTACAAAATGTCTATAACTTGTAAGTCTGCATTAATAAGACAGTGGATTGCATACTTTCCATGATTTTTTGCCAGCCGTGCAACAAATAGATAAATACTGATGTTTCTTCTTATTTCATAGATTAAGGAAATATGTTTCTTTTTCTTCTTTCCAGAAACTATATCAACCTTACATTTCTGATGCCGTTTATAAACGTGCTATTTTTGCAACGTAATACATGACCTACACAAAAGTATACTGTAACACTAAAGGAGCATTTGTCAACTACCAGATTCCACAATACACACTTTGTTGTGCCGTTTCACATTTGTACTCACGTTCACTTTTGCCATATTCAATTGTAGTTTCAGCAATTTTCTATACATTCGTAAAACCTTTTTTTAGCCTACAGTGAGTGTAAGAAGTATTCAAACATTAAAGATTTGTACCAAAAGGGCAATATATCTCCAGTAACATATCCATAATTTTAGCCACTAAATAATATAAACATTCCTTTAAGTTTGCAGATGGGCTTTTACGGATTAACTAAGCAGGAATCTTATCCTGACCATGCAACAAAAAGTACAATTTCATACCTGCACCATTATACAGGCGAAATCAGTATTCGAACAGTAATACTGAACGCACGCTTTTCCGCACTTTATTCCCTTCAGTATAGGTTTTGTCCATGTGGCAGTGTTACAAACATGTCCTTTTATTTGCCTGATGTTTCAGTTGCTGCACTGTCAGCACATTATAGAGAACATACCTCCAAAATTGGTCGGAAGGCGAAAGACACAACTTTGGAAGAAAGATAATTATTAGACTGCAAAACCTATACAAATCAGTGCGACACATTTCTAGGATAGTGGATAGACCTGTAACAACAATCCATGTCACTGACAGGTTCAGTAAAAGAAAATAATTAGAAAATTTGCCAAGAACTGGACATCCAAGAAAATTAAGTTATGCTGATAGCCGACCTATTTTAAGAAAAACTAAATGATATCCGAGAACGTGATTGACATTCCTCCCCCACTAACCCCGGGAAAAAAAAGATAACATCATTAACATTTAAATTTCCACTTTTTGAACTCCACTGAAATTGTAACTGTATTCCGGATCCGAACGGTCACCCTCTCTGGAGGACTTCTTCTTCTTCTTCTTCTTCATGTGCCATGTCCTCACAGAACGTTGGCGATCAGTAGCATGATCTGTTGTTTGTTCATAGCTGTTCTGAACAGAGTAAGCTTTGTCACCCCAAACAACTGGCTCAAGATGCCGAGCCATGATGTCCTACTTCTCCCCAGACCATGTTTTCCATTAATTTTCCCTTGGAGTATAACTTGCAGAAGGTGGTATTTCGAGTTCCGCATCATATGGCCAAAGTATTCTAGTTTCCTTCTCTTGATGGTAGTGAGTATTTCTGGTTCTTTGTTCATACGGTGCAAAACGGCTATATTGCAATTTTTTTTTGCTATGGGCTTTACGTCGCACCGACACAGATAGGTCTTATGGCGACGATGGGATAGGAAAGGCCTAGGAGTTGGAAGGAAGCGGCCATGGCCTTAATTAAGGTACAGCCCCACCATTTGCCTGGTGTGAAAACGGGAAACCACGGAAAACAATTTTCAGGGCTGCCGACAGTGGGGCTCGAACCCACTACCTCCCGGATGCAAGCTTTACAGCCATGTGCCTCTACGCGCACGGTCTACTTGCCCGGTCGTCTATATTGGTCATTTTAGCTGTCCAAGGTATCTTCAGCATCCTTCGGTATGTCCGCATTTCAAATGCTTGCAATCTCTTGCACAGGGTCTCAGTGTCCATGCCTCAACGCCGTATAACAGAATGCTGAAAACGTAGCACTGGAGGAGTCGTGTCCGTAGTGAAATGGAAAGGTCACGGATTGTCAAAAGTTTCCTAAGTCTCTGAAAAGAAGTTCTGGCCTGCTCAATTCTGCATCGGATCTCGTGAGTAAGGTCCCAATCATCACTGCTGTGACGGATGATTTAAATCTCTCTCTCTCTCTACAATAAGATGTCTACATAAATGTGTGTCAGCACAGTTTGCAATTTCTTAGAAAGAGCAACTACAATGGAAGAGCTGCCTGCAGAAAGTATTAGATCAGTGAGATCAACAGGAAGAAGAGTTTACAGTTTGCAAAATCATATGTACACTCCTCTCTGCACCTGTGGAATAGCAAATGTAATGCTTTGCTTCTCATGGGAGATGCAAGGTGAGGTGAAAGAAGAACACAGAACTGAAGAAGTAGAACCTGTCTCCTACAGTCAAACTCGGTGGAGGCTCTGTAATGGTATGGGCGTGTATGAGTGCCATAGGTGTGGTGGCCCTACAGTTTGTCGAAGGTAACATGGACCACCAGCACTACATTAACGTATTAGAGCCTCAGCTCGTCCTCAGAGCAGAAAAAAATGGGGTATAAAGATAATTTTGCATTCATGCAGGACGATCCCAAGCACACAGCTTGTGGATCCTCTAAAACACACCCAAATACCACCAAATTCCCTCAGTCTCCAGGTGTAAATCCCATAGAATATCTGCGGGATTACTTTAAGAAAAGAATTCGTACTTGACAAATTTCTTCCAGAAAAGATCTGAAACGAACATTCGCAAAAAACATTCCCACCGCTTCCACAGGCTAATTTGGTGCATTCATTGCCACGATGACTCCAGACTATTATCCAACCTAAAGGCTATACCAGTAAGTACTGAACATGTGACATCATTACTGATGATGATGATTATTGTTTAAAGGGGTCTAACAGCTAGGTCATTGGCCCCTAATGGTACAAGGTAAATGAAACGAAAATTAAAACTTCAAAATGTATCCACTGACTAGAAACGTATGGTGATAAAAAAATGATCGTGCAACAAAACAATCAGAGGATACAATTGACAATGCCTTCATTACTGGGATGATGCTCATCTACAGGGGTCCAAAATCCAGGTCAACGGCCCCTCATAATATTACTAATCACTGGTAAAGCAGAAGCATGGTCTCAGGCAACACAGACCCATGGTTTTACACATAGTGGCATTATCACAGGCTTGGTGTTTCTCATAAAGTGGTACTGTTGTCGTTGTTTGAGTCATCAGTCCATAGACTGGTTTGATGCAGCTCTCCATGCCACTCTATGCTGCGCTAACCTTTTCATTTCTACGTAACTATTGCATCCTACATCTGCTCTAATCTGCTTGTCATATTCATACCTTGGTCTACCCCTACCGTTCTTACCACCTACACTTCCTTCAAAAACCAACTGAACAAGTCCTGGGTGTCTTAAGATGTGTCCTATCATTCTATCTCTTCTTCTCGTCAAATTTATCCAAATCGATCTCCTCTCACCAATTCGATTCAGTATATCTTAATTCGTGATTCGATCTATCCATCTCACCTTCAGCATTCTTCTGTAACACCACATTTCAAAAGCTTCTATTCTCTTTCTTTCTGAGCTAGTTATCGTCCATGTTTCACTTCCATACAATGCCACGCTCCACCCAAAAGTCTTCAAAAACATCTTTCTAATTCCGATATCAATGTTTGAAGTGAGCAAATTTCTTTTCTTAAGAAAGCTCTTCCTTGCTTGTGCTAGTCTGCATTTTATGTCCTCCTTACTTCTGCCATCGTTAGTTATTTTACTACCCAAGTAACAATATTCATCTACTTCCTTTAAGACTTCATTTCCTAATCTAATATTTTCTACATCACCTGCCTTCGTTCGACTGCACTCCATTACTTTTGTTTTGGACTTATTTATTTTCATCTTGTACTCCTTAGCCAAGACTTCATCCATACCATTCAGCAACTCCTCGAGATCTTCTGCAGTCTCAGATAAAATAACAATATCATCGGCAAATTTCAAGGTTTTGATTTCCTCTCCTTGGACTGTGATTCCATTTCCAAATTTCTCTTTGATTTCCTTTACTGCCTGTTCTATGTAAACATTGAAAAGGAGAGGGGACAAACTGCAGCCTTGCCTCACTCCTTTCTGGATTGCTGCTTCTTTTTCAAAGCCCTCGATTCTTATCACTGCAGACTGATTTTTATACAGATTGTAGATAATTCTTCGTTCTCGGTATCTGATCCCTATCATCTTCAGAATCTTAAATAGCTTGGTCCAATCAACATTATCGAATGCCTTTTCTAGATCTACAAATGCCATGTACGTGGGCTTGTCTTTCTTGATTCGATCCTCTAAGATCAGACGTAAAGTCAGTATTGCTTCACGAGTGCCTACATTTCTTCTGAAGCCAAATTGATCTTCTCCCAGCTCAGCTTCTACTTGTTTTTCCATTCTTCTGTAAATAACACATGTTCAAATTTTGCAGGCATGAGATACTAAACTAAAGGTGCGGTAGTTTTCACACCTGTCAGCACCGGCTTCCTTGGGAATAGGTATAACAACATTCTTCCGAAAATCGGATGGGACTTCTCCTGTCTTATACATCTTGCACACTAAATGAAATAACCTTGCCATGCTGGTTTCTCCTAAGGCAGTCAGTAATTCAGAGGGAATGTCATCAATTCCAGGTGCCTTGTTCCTATTGAGGTTACTCACAGCTCTGTCAAACTCTGACCTCAAAATTGGGTCTCCCATTTCATCAGCATCAACAGCCTCTTCATGTTCCAGAACCAAATTATTTACATCTTTACCTTGATACAACTGTTGGATATGCTCCTGCCATCTTTCTGCTTTGTCTTCTTTCCCTAGAAGTGGCTTTCCATCTGAGCTCTTAATATTCATACACCTAGATTTCCTTTCTCCAAAGGTTTCCTTGATTTTCCTGTATGCAGCATCTACGTTACCCAGGACCATACAGCCTTCGACATCCTTGCACTTCTCCTTCAGCCATTCTTCCTTAGCTACCTTGCACTTTCTATCCACTTGATTCTTTAATCGCCTGTATTCTTTTTTGCCCTCTTCATTTCTAGCATTCTTGATTTTCGTCGTTCATCAATCAGGTCTAGTATCTCCTGAGTTATCCACTGATTCTTAGTTGATCTTTTCTTCCTTCCTAACATTTCTTCAGCAGCCCTACTGACTTCATTCTTCATGACTCTCCACTCTTCCTCTATAGTGTTTCCTTCAGCCTTTTCATTTAGTCCTTGTGCAACATGTTCCTTGAAACAATCCCTCACACTCTTTTCTTTCAACTTGTCTAGATCCCATCTTTTTGCATTCTTTCCTTTCTTCAATTTCTTCAACTTCAGATGGCATTCCATGACCAACAAGTTATGGTCAGAGTCCACGCCTGCTCGTGGGAAAGTTTTGCAACCCAACACCTGGTTTCTGAATCTCTGCCTAATCATAATGAAGTCTATTTGATACCTTCCAGTGTCTCCAGGTCTCGTCCACGTATACAGCCGTCGTTTGTGGTGTTTGAACCAAGTATTGGCAAGGACTAAATTATGATCAGTGCAGAATTCAACCAGCCGACTTCCTCTTTTGTTCCTTTGTCCCAATCCAAATTCTCCTACTGTATTACCTTCTCTTCCTTGGCCTACCACTGCATTCCAGTCTCCCATCACAATTAGATTCTCATCACCTTTTGCATATTGTATTAAATCTTCTATCTTCTCATATATTCTTTCGATTTCTTCATCATCCGCTGAACTAGTAGGCATATAGACCTGCACTATTGTGGTGGGCATTGGTTTGGTGTCTATCTTGACGACAATAATTCTTTCACTATGCTGGTCATAGTAGCTTACCCGCTGCCCTATTTTCTTATTCATTATTAAACCAACTCCTGCATTTCCCCTGTTTGATTTTGTGTTGATAATTCGGTAGTCGCCTGACCAAAAATCTTGTTCTTCCTGCCAACGTACTTCACTTATACCAACTACATCTAACTTTAGCCTATCCATCTCCCTTTTCAGATTCTCTAACCTACCACAACGATTCAAACTTCTAAAATTCCACGCTCCGACTCGCAGAATGTCAGTATCCATCTTCCTGATCATCGCCCCCTCTCGTGTAGTCCCCACCCGGAGATCCAAATGGGGGAATATTTTACCCGGGAGGAAGCCATCATCAGTACATCATTCATACAGAGAGAGCTACATGTCCTCGGGAGTTAGTTACGGCTGTAGTTTCCCGTTGCTTTCAGCCGTGTAGCAGTATCAACATAGCTAAGCCATGTTGAGTATTATTACAAGGCCGTATCAGTCAATCATCTAGACTGCCGCCCTTGCAACTACCGAAAGTTTGCTATCCCCCTTTCGATGAACCATTCGTTAGTCTGGTCTCTCAACAGATACCCATCCGATAAGGTTGCACCTGCGGCTCGGCTATCTGCATCATTGGGACACGCAAGCCTCCCCACCGCGGCAAGGTCACATGGTTCGCAGAGGAGGAAAGTGGTACTACTCATAGGTAACATAGACCCATTCTGACCGCAGTGGAACCAACCGGTGGAATACAAACAATGACCATTATCACTAACGCCCAGACCCATAGTGCTTCTACTATAATGGTTAGGGGCCGTATTTTTTGGTAATAACGATGCGCACAAAGTTTTTCATATCTTCTTTCTAGCCTATATATGACCTTGTAGGTACTGTACCGTAACGAATTTTAGCGAAATGAACTCGAGAAATATCGCAAAATTTGATTTATCACGCAAATCGTGCAAATAATCATGAAATATACCCCACTTGGTACGAAAAATGCAAAATCGTATCGGAAAAGATCTCCAATAAACGTTTAAATGCTTCTGAGAACGTGACTATTGTAGTATCCTTCTCAGTTGATTGATAGCGACGCACACAAAGCGATGAGCCCTGTGTATCGGATGTATGTGTATTCAGTTCCATCATATCTAAGGCAATTATTAAAAATCAGTATCTGTTATCGATTACAGCAAATGGCGTTGTGGTAGTAGCAAGATTGGTTGTAGATACAGTAGTGCGCATTGTACTCTTTCACAGTGAGAGTTCGCCAGTTATGAACCATTTTCAGCAAATGTCCAGCATTTAAGTACAAAAATGCTGAAAACTAAAGTCACAACAGTTTTTCCGAGGGCCGAGGAATACAACAGTGAGGTGTTCTATGTATTTGATACTGCAAGAAAGATTCTAATGTGTTAGTACAGTAATGTTCGCATTACGTGAAAACGAAGAGACACGTGTGATAAATACTGTAGAGAATTAGAAACACACAAAAAGAAGAATGAAGCAAATAAACATAATTTTAAGCGGCAAATAACAATCTGCAATACTTCACACATCGCAAAGGAGTTGAAAAGCGAGAGAGCAATTTGTAATAGACACAACAAAAGCATTCATGCAAGCCAGCATTTCTATAGAAAAATTGGATAATCCTGGCATGAGGACATGGATGAATATAAAAGGAAAGATAAATAATACCGACTTTATGATAAAATATGACGATATTAGTAGGCCTATTGTAAATATATCGCCTGGTTGAGTTGTAATAATGTTATTGTTTTTACGTCCCAGTAACTACTTTTACGGTTTTCGGAGACGCCGAGATGTCGGAATGTTTATCCACCTATGCAATACAAAGAGATCTTTTTTTTAGAACTTAACTATCATTATAACATGTTAAGGGACATGTTTCGCCCATATTAAACCCATATTAAACCTGTATGGTGAAAAATCAGGATCCTGATTGTTCTTCAAGTCGTAAAAAGAGGATATCAACATAGGTGTTAGTCTAAACATAAAAAATTATTAGAATGTCCTTGGTTAAAATCGTAGTAACAAGCTGCATGTCACAAGTTCACACGATTATACTTTCCGGAGCGTTGAGTCAATGCGCCCAAAAACCTGTTGGGGGTAGAGCAATAAACAGCTCAATCTTTATAATGAAACAGAAATGTGTTTCCTTGAATACTTCTGTTGGAGGATAAGAAAAAATAAAGCTGATAGACTGTTACAGATGTTAATTTCGTACGTTAAAGATAAGACAACAGTTTACTTAAGTGGCTGTTCAGCTGCCTATAGTCTTATTTAATTGGCTGAAGGAGTGAAAGTCAGATGTGTTACAATAAGATAGTCTTTTTTAAGTATTTGTGGGAGCAAGGAAAAAAGAATTTGGCTGTCTATTGACGTATTTATCTTGCTTGAAGGGGCGAAAGTCGAAGGTATATTGACGCTGATAGAGCTTTTTGGTGTGAAGTCTAACAAGAGGAGAGTGAATGCTTAGGAAAGGTATTTTTGAAGAGAATGTGGGTTTAAAAAAAAAAAAAAAAAAAAACATGGAAAATGTATAAAACACTTACCTTTTCGTCTGTAAAGATGTAAATCAGTTATAGAAAGGTTAGTTGAAGAAAAACGTTACGTGTAGGTTCATTTATTTCTTTGACTGTTATGGTGTTAATCAGTTGCTATGGTAGCGTTGAATGACCGACACTTGTGTTTCTAGTATTGTATCGATGTGAGATTGGCGGAGGAGGGTGTGGTGGAGGGGAGGGGGTAGGCAGGGCATTAAGTTTGTGTGTTGTTGGTTGTGAGAGATTTGTGTGGTCAGACAGGGAGGGAGTCGTGTTGGGTTGCAGGAGAATTGCGGGGGCGGACATGAAGGGAGTCAAGTTAGTTAAAAGTAGTGGAAGTTCTAGAACAGGGATGGCGAACCTATGCCACGCGTTTCGCTAGGTGACGCGAACACGATTTCGGTGACATCCCACACGAAAATAATAATGTTTCAATATACGTCCTGTATCACAGACAATACATATCTTAGTGTTTCACATGTAAAAAATACATATCGAAAATGTAAATACTACTTCCATCCGGTCGTGCAATATGGCAACACTGATAGGTCAGAAAGTCAACCGAGATAAGTGTCGTTTTCAGGTGGTTTTGTGTACGAACCTCACGAACATGTTTCCGGTGCCGAAAAGAACAGAAACTTTACAAACGTAGTGACTCGATTTTTCAAGAACAGTGGACAAGAGAATTCAGACTGATGGAAAGATGTGTTGCCTGAGTTCGAAAAGAATTGTATCCCTCACATTTAATGTAAAGCGCCATTTTGTGACTAATCATTCAAATGTTTGTTCCATTCCAAATGAAGTAAGAAGAGAGTTAGTGTCACAAAATATTGAACATTACACAAAACAACCTAGTTCTTTCCGGCCAAGGAAATATTTCAATCTGTATCCCAAAGAACATCAGTGCAGCTGTTTCCATCTGTCTAACACCATAGTACAGCATGCATGGGAAACTGCTTTCTGACTGAGTTCTTGAAATAAACTTCCTTATTGTTCGACACATTATTTGAAAACTTCCCTAACAAACAACAAATAATTAACAGAATGAAAGGAACACCAGCCAGATGAACTGCTGTCAAGGATAGAATAATAAGAATGAGCGAAGAAGTTTTGGAGCAATTGAAAGCAAATTTGGATAACTCCCAGATGTATGCAGTATGTTTTGATGAAAGCATGGATGTGACCTTACAACCAAGGATAGCTGCTTCTTCTGATTTCCTTGTAGAAATGTGATGACGTAGAAATTAGTTAAATTGGTGAGCATACGAACTATGACAACATGGAAAGATAATAATGAGCTAATGGAGAAAGTAAAGTCCATTGGCAACATTAGTATTTTTGACGTTTATATCCAATAATATTTCTCTTTCTACAATTCATTTTACGTCGCACCGAACAGGCGACGCCGGGATTGGAAAGGCTTACGAGTGGGAAGGAAACCACCATGGCCTTAATTGAGATACAGCCCCAGCATTTGCCTGGTGTGAAAATGGGAAACCACCTTCGAGGCTGCCGACAGTGGGGCTCGAACCCACTATCTCCTGGATGCAAGCTCACAGCTGCGCGCCCCTAACTGCGCAGCTAACTCGCCCTGTAATAATGTTTAATGACGAAGTGTGTTACAATGGGAGCTTATTATTTATTTACAAATAATAGGTATCCTCAAAATTGGCATATTTAAAAATGTATTTTTTGCAGTATTTGCAAAATACGACCACGGAACATGCAATCAAATGTGTTTAGAGGATGTATATCTAATAAATAAATAAACCGGTAAATTAATTAAATAACATATTATGAAACATATTTGGGAATTTCGTAAGGGAGTCGCGGGGGGGAGGGGGTGTTGTAGGTTGTAGCCATTCCTTAAAGGAAAATAAGTGGCACAGTCAACAGTTGAGAATAATAAACCGTACATATAATGGCACACTTGGTGGAAAAGGTTCGCCATTCCTGTTCTAGAAGATGTTAATTTAAGACTTTTAAGAATGTAGTTATGTTTTGAATTTAGAGTTTGCAATAATTTGGGTAAACTTTCATATAATTGATTCTTGACTTCAATTAAATCATTGAGGTTTAGATTTTTGTTGTAGTATTGGTCCAAAAATATATAGATGGTTTCAAGTTCATTCATCAACTTTCCTTTGTCTACTCTTTTAATAATTGTGAGGTCCTGTTCAATCGTTGTGAAGTGATGTCCTGTTTCATTAATATGGGAGCTCATAGCTGAAAATTGATTGTGCTTAATGGGATTATAGTGTTCTAAGTACCTAGTTTGAAAACTCTGGCCTGTTTGACCAATATAAGAGACGTTGCATTGCATGCAGGTGAGTCTGTATATGGGTGAGCCTGAGTAAATGATTTTGCTTGAATTGACTGTGTTGTGATTAAAAAATAATTTTTGGCTAGTGTTTGTTGTTCTAAAAAGCTATATTGGTATTTTTCTTTTTTATTGGTTTCAAGAACCTGGTGAAAGTTTGGATTGTTCAATCAATCAATCAATCAATCAATCAATCAATCAATACTGATCTGCATGTAGGGCAGTCGCCCAGGTGGCAGATTCCCTATCTGTTGCTTTCCTAGCCTTTTCCGAAATGATTTCAAAGAAATTGGAAATTTATTGAACATCTCCCTTGGTAAGTTATTCCAATCCCTAACTCCCCTTCCTATAAATGAATATTTGCCCCAGTTTGTCCTCTTGAATTCAAACCTTATCTTCATATTGTGAACTTTCCTACTTTTATAAACGCCATTCAAACTTATTCGTCTACTAATGTCATTCCACGCCATCTCTCCGCTGACAGCTCGGAACATACCACTTAATAACATTAAGTTATTTATTAGACCACCTAATCAATACAAAATCGTCTTGGATGATTTACATAAATTTGTTAGCTAATAGCTAATACATGCTCTACATGTAATTTTTCTTATGTTGGCCAAACTGGCCGCAGCTTCTCTACCAGATACGCCGAGCATTACAATGCCCAAAAACACAACAAATTCTCCGCAATGGCCAACCATATGAGGGACACCGGGCATAAATTCACCACAATAGAACAAGACCTCCATATCCTAAAAAGAGTTGATAAAAGCAAACTCATGACAGAATATGAAAACTTATTTATTTTCCTCGACCAACATTTTAATAAAGATAAAAATCTAAATGACACTATTGATAAAAAAAGCCCCTTGTATGAACAGATTCTTATTTTATTACGAGAATCAACTTCCCTCACCAACAAATTCTTAAAAATCTTCAACCTCACATCAATTAGAGTTCCCACCTCCCCTACAGCTAATATACCCCCCTCCCTTCCCCCCACCGCTAGTACCTCTAATTCAAATACAACCAATAAACCCATAGCCACACCCACCGGAACATCGCTCCCTCCAATAGCCTTACACCGTTACAACACGCGCAGTAATACACTCTCTTCCTTCCCTCCCACCAATAGCAGCCCCCCTCTAATAGTTACGTCAACGCAAACAGATCCCCCTCCAACACAAAACTTCAGTTATAACACACGTAGCAAGAAGTCTACTGTTGCAAATACTTCTTACTCATAATATTACAAGCTATCTTTGTCACCGTCAAGTGGTAAGTGCATACGATTCTACTTCAAGATTTTTCAAATATCTTTTCACACAATTAACTCTACGTTTCTTGCTTCCATTTACAGATTCCACTTGTATATGCTTTTTCAACTAGAATATCTACAAACTCACAATTTACAACATTTGAACATCACTTCAAATTTTGAGATGGTCCATAGTGATCCTATTTGAAACTGTTCTTCAACTTCTATTCACCAACTTCATATCCTCAACGTGTTCTACAACTTCACCATATGCATCTGACTTTCATCCTTTATCTTCAAGATCATAATGAACTTCGGATCTCTCGACTAACTTTGACTTTTACTCTCTCCTCTTTACTTTGATTACATAAGATTTTTCGCCATCGTCTAATTATAACCGCCATTACTATCAACTTTACTTTTATGCAATCTTACTACTTGTTGTATAACAATCTGTTGTTTTATTCCATTGTACTTATTTTAGCAGCCTTCTAAGGTTAATTTTGTTAATACTTCCACTATTGTATCTCATCACATTGTATTTTCAAACCATCATTGTTATTTTTAATGTTATTTTACTTCAAATCTCTTCAAGATTTTAAAATTCATTCATCACTACATGTTATTTAGACGCTTATTTTTAATTTAAGGTTAAGACTATGGCTGATGATGCCTTCAGAGAAGGCGAAACATGTCCCACTATTAGCTAACAAATTTATGTAAATCATCCAAGACGATTTTGTATTGATTAGGTGGTCTAATAAATAACTTAATGTTATTATTTCAATCTACATCATCAATACGGACCAAAAATGATATTTATTACATGTAACATACCACTTAGTCGAGCAGCTCTTCTTCTTTCTCTCAATTCTTCCCAGCCCAAACTTTGCAACATTTTTGTAACGCTACTCTTTTGTCGGAAATCACCCAGAACAAATCGAGCTGCTTTTCTTTGGATTTTTTCCAGTTCTTGAATCAGGTAATCCTGGTGAGGGTCCCATAGACTGGAACCATACTCTAGTTGGGGTCTTACCAGACTCTTATATGCACTCTCCTTTACATCCTTACTACAACCCCTAAACACCCTCATAAGCACGTGCAGAGATCTGTACCCTTTATTTACAATCCCATTTATGTGATTACCCCAATGAAGATCTTTCCTTATATTAACACCTAGATACTTACAATGATCCCCAAAAGGAACCTTCACCCCATCAACGCAGTAATTAAAACTGAGAGGATTTTTCCTATTTGTGAAACTCACAACCTGACTTTTAACCCCGTTTATCAACATACCATTGCCTGCTGTCCATCTCACAACATTTTCGAGGTCTCGTTGCAGTTGGTCACAATCTTGTAACTTATTTATCACTCTATAGAGAATAACATCATCCGCAAAAAGCCTTACCTCCGATTCCACTCCTTTACTCATATCATTTTCATTTTCAAGAAAACATAAAGGTCCGATAATACTGCCTTGAGGAATTCCTCTCTTTATTATTACAGGGTCAGATAAAGCTTCGCCTACTCTAATTCTCTGAGATCTATTTTCTAGAAATATAGCACCCATTCAGTCACTCTTTTGTCTAGTCCAATTGCACTCATTTTTGCCAGTAGTCTCCCATGATCCACCCTATAAAATGCTTTAGACAGGTCAATCACGATACAGTCCATTTGACCTCCACAATCCAAGATATCTGCTGTATCTTGCTGGAATCCTACAAGTTGAGCTTCAGTGGAATAACCTTTCCTAAAACCGATTTGACTTCTATCGAACCAGTTATTTATTTATTTATTTTTATTTTTGCTAGGGGCTTTACGTCGCACCGACACAGATAGGTCTTATGGCGACGATGGGATAGGAAAGGGCTAGGAATTGGAAGGAAGCGGCCGTGGCCTTAATTAAGGTACAGCGCCAGCATTCGCCTGGTGTGAAAATGGGAAACCAGGGAAAACCATCTTCAGGGCTGCCGATAGTGGGATTCGAACCTACTATCTCCCGGATGCAAGGTCACAGCCGCGCGCCTCTACGTGCACGGCCATCTCGTCCGGTGAACCAGTTATTAATTTCACAAACATGTCTAATATAATCAGAAAGAACGCCTTCCCAATGCTTACATACAATGCATGTCAAACTTACTGGCCTGTAATTTTCAGCTTTATGTCTATCACCCTTTCCTTTACACACAAGGGCTACTACAGCAACTCTCCATTCATCTGTTGTAGGTGAAGGTAACGAATTTGGATTTTTTGTTTTTGTCAGGGATGAGGTTTGTTGTTAATTTGAATTTGACTTTATTTATTAAACAGTTAATCATTCAGGTTTATATCCAATGATTTTTGCTAAATCCTTTATATAATTTAGTTCTGTTTGAAGGTTCTTGGGTGTTACAGGGATTTTTAAAGCTCTGTAAATTAAACTGTGAAAAGTGGTCAATTTGTGGGAGTTAGGATGTAAAGAGGTATTTTTGATTGTTAATGGGGTGTGAGTAGGTTTTCTGTAAATTTGAAAATCGAAGTTGTCATTAATAAGAGTTACTGTGAGATCTAGGAAATTTAAGGATCCAGTGACTTCATCTTCCGTGGTGAATTTAATATTTTGGTCTAGGTTGTTTAAATAATTTAAAATATCGGTACTGTTATTGAGATCTTTATTGATTATTACGAATGTGTCATCTACACATCGAAGCCATAAGCTAAGGCCTTTTATTTCATTTATTATTTTATGATGTTCTAAAGAATCCAAGTAGACGTCGGCTAAGATGCCCGATAAGGGATCTCCCATAGCTAGGCCATCTTGGTGGTAAATTTTACTGTTGAAAGTGAAATAGTTGTTTTTTAGCACAAAATTTAGGATTTTTATGAAGTCCTCTAATTCAAGTTTGCTGAGGTTGCTGTGTTTTGCGAGGTTGTCTTTGATAATATTTACAGTTTCCTTTGTTGGTACATTAGAATACATATTAGTAATATCAAAAGAGCACATGATGTGATTTGGTAGTAAGGTGATTTTTTTTTTAATTTCGCAGAAGTCTATTGAATTTTTTAAAGGGGATTTATTGTTAAACCTGTAAAGCCTTTTTAGAAAATAGTGGATATATTTTGAGGGTTTATATATGGTGTGGGTTACTGTAGTCACGTCCTAGTTCGTGAACCATGGGCAACGGCTGAGTGGCCTAGTAAGTGATCCTGAGAGACGGGATACCAGTTGCTATGGAATGGGAATGGGCATCTCGGACATATTCTGAGTCATGGCCCTCCTTGTGCTGAGGCGGCTAGGACTATACAATTCACCGGTGGTCCATAACCCATTAGAAAAGAGATCCTCACTTGGACTATGTGTAAGTAGGGTAGCACCCTGCTTCATGAATTTACCGAGCTCAGAACATTTTAAGCAAGCCTCGGACCTATGGGAGTAACGGAGTCCCACCCCCATTTGACAGGCGAGGGACTCCTTGGAAACAACTTGACGAATGAAATGGAATTCGATGGGGAGCTATCAATATTAATGGGGCTTATGGAAGAAAGAAAATAGAACTGGCTGAGTCAGCAAAGGGGATGCATCTGGATGTGCTAGGACTAAGTGATATTCGGGTAAGGGGAGATAATGAGGAGGAGATAGGAGATTATAAAGTGTACTTGACGGGTGTTAGAAAGGGAAGGATAGAGTCTGGGGTAGGGCTGTTTATCAGGAATACCATTGCACGCAATATACTTTCTGTTAGGCATGTAAATGAGCAAATGTGGGTAGATTTGTCAGTTGGAGGAATTAGGACTAGAATTGTGTCCGTGTATTCACCATGTGAGGGTGCAGATGACGAAGAAGTTGACAAGTTTTATGAAGCATTGAGTGACATCGTGGTCACAGTCAACAGCAAGAATAGAATGGTGATAATGGGCAATTTCAATGCGAGAGTTGGGAATAGAACTGAAGGATACGAAAGGGTGATTGGTAAATGTTGGGAAGATATGGAAGCTAATGGGAATGGATAGCGTTTACTGGACTTCTGTGCTAGTATGGGTTTAGCAGTTACGAATACATTCTTCAAGCAAAACTCTATTCACCGCTACACATGGGAGGCTAGAGGTACCAGATCCATATTAGACTATATCTTAACTGACTTTGAATTCAGGAAATTTGTTAGGAATGTACGAGTTTCCCGGGAATTTTTCGATGATACAGACCACTATCTGATCTGTAGTGAACTAAGTATCTCTAGGCCTAGGGTAGAGAAAGTGAAATCTGTCTGCAAACGAATAAGGGTAGAAAATCTCCAGGACGAGGAAGTTAGAAGTACATGGATATGATTAGTGAAAAATTTCAAACAGTGGACAGTAAGCAGGTTAAGGATATAGAAATTGAATGGGCGGCATACAGGGATGCTGTAGTAGAAACAGCAAGGGAATGCCTAGGAACAACTCTGTGTAAAGGTGGGAAAAGGTGAACATCACGGTGGAATGATGAACTGAGAGCAGCTTGTAAACGTAAAAAGAAGGCTTAACAGAAATGGCTCCAAACAAGGGCCGAGGCAGACAGGGATTTGTACATAGATGAAAGAAACAGAGCAAAACAAATAGTTGTTGAATCCAAAAAGAAGTCGTGGGAAGATCTTGGTAATAACCTGGAAAGGCTAGGTCAAGCAGCAGGGAAACCTTTCTGAACAGTAATAAAGATTCTTAGGAAGGGAGGGAAAAAGGAAATGAACAATGTTTTGAGTAATTCAGGTGAACTCATAATAGATCCTAGGGAATGACTGGATAGGTGGCGGGAATACTTTGAAGATCATCTCAATGTAAAGGGAAATCATCCTGGTGGTGTTGCGAACAGCCAAGCTCATGGGGAGGAGGAAGATGATGATGGTGAAATTACGCTTGAGGAAGTGGAAAGAATGGTAACTTGTCATTAGCAGGAATAGATGAAATTAGACCTGAAATGGTGAAGTGTAGTGGGAAGGCAGGGATGAAATGGCTTCATAGAGTAGTAAAATTAGCATGGAGTGTTGGTAAGGTACCTTCAGATTGGACAAAAGCAGGAATTGCACCTATCTATAAGCAAGGGAACAGGAAGGATTGCAACAACTATCGAGGTATCTCATTGATTAGCATACCAGGCAAAGTATTCACTGGCAGCTTGGAAGGGAGGGCGCGATCAGTCGTTGAGAGGAAGTTGGATGAAAACCAGTGTGGTTTCAGGACACAGAGAGGGTGCCAGGATCAGATTTTCAGTATGCGCCAGGTAATTGAAAAATGCTACGAGAGGAATAGGCAGTTGTTTTTGTGTTTCGTAGATCTAGAGAAAGCATATGACAGGGTACCGAGGGAAAAGATGTTCGCGATACTGGGGGACTATGGAATTAAAGTCAGATTATTAAAATCAATTAAAGGCATTTATGTTGACAATTGGGCTTCAGTGAGAATTGATGGTAGAATGAATTCTTGGTTCAGGGTACTTACAGGGGTTAGACAAGGCTGTAATCTTTCACCTTTGCTGTCGGAGTTTACATGGATCATCTGTTGAAAGATATAAAATGGCAGGGAGGGAATCAGTTAGGTGGAAATGTAGTAAGCAGTCTGGCCTATGCTGACGACTTGGCCTTAATGGCAGATTGTGCCGAAAGCCTGAAGTCTAATATCTTTGAACTTGAAAAGAGGGGCAATGAGTATGGTATGAAAATTAGCCTCTCAAAGACTAAATTGATGTCAGTACGTACGAAATTCAACAGAATTGAAAGTCAGATTGGTGATACAATGCTAGAACAGGTCGATAATTTCAAGTTTTTTTTAGGTTGTGTGTTCTCCCAGGATGGTAATATAGTAAGTGAGATTGAATCAAGGTGTAGTAAAGCTAATGCAGTGAGCTCGCAGTTGCGATCAACAGCATTCTGTAACAAGGAAGTCAGCTCCCAGACGAAACTATCTTTACATCGGTCTGTTTTCAGACCAACTTTGCTTTACGGGAGCGAAAGCTGGGTGGACTCAGGATATCTTATTCATAAGTTAGAAGTAACAGACATGAAAGTAGCAAGAATGATTGCTGGTACAAACGGGTGGGAACAATGGCAGGAGGGTACTCGGAATGAGATAAAGGCTCATTTAGGAATGAACTCGATGGATGAAGCTGTACGCATAAACCGGCTTCAGTGGTGGGGGTCATGTGAGGCGAATTGAGGAGGATAGGTTACCTAGGAGAATAATGGACTCTGTTATGGAGGGTAAGAGAAGTAGAGGTAGACCAAGACGATGGTTAGACTCTGTTTCTAACGATTTAAAGATAAGAGGTATAGAACTGAATGAGGCCACAACACTAGTTGCAAATCTAGGATTGTGGCAACGTTTAGTAAATCCACAGAGGCTTGCAGACTGAACACTGAAACGCATAACAGTTTATTGATGATGTATGTATGTTTATATGTCGGACTATTTCTACAGTTGATGATTGGGCGTATGGGTGTGTTTTTCTTATGTAATATAGGCAATGCTCTGGCTGTGGGGGTTTTAGGGTTCATAAGGATTAGTTTTTGTTCTTGTTCATTGAGTAAAAATGTGGAATTCTTTAACAGTGTTTTTAAATTTCGTTGTATTCTTATTGTGGGGTCTTTATTGACTATTGTGTAAGTCTTATTTGTGAAAAATTCTTCCATTTTTCTTATCTATTAGAACAGTAGTCCCTCCTTTATCGGCTTTAGTTACTATTATGTTATCTTTTATTTTGTTTTTTACCTCTTTAATTAATTTATTAAACAATCAATACTGATCTGCATTTAGGGCAGTCGTCCAGGTGGCAGTTTCCCTATCTGTTGTTTTCCTAGCCTTTTCCTAAATTATTTCAAAGAAATTGGGATATTTATTGAACATCTCCCTTGGAAAGTTATTCCAATCCCTAACTCCCCTTCCTATAAATGAATATTTGCCCCACTTTGTCCTCTTGAATTCCAACTTTATCTTCATACTATGATCTTTCCTACTTTTATAAATGCCACCCAAACTTATTCGTCTACTAATGTCATTCCACGCCATCTCTCCGCTGACAGCTCGGAACATACCACTTAAATCAGATCAAACGACATTTGATCTGATTTTCGATATGTTCTATTGGTGGAAAAATATCTAGTTCCCTCCATGGGAATTTAGAATTTCCATTACATACCACTTAGTCGAGCAGCTCATCTTCTTTCTCTCAATTCTTCCCAGCCCAAACTTTGCAACATTTTTGTAATGCTACTCTTTTGTCGGAAATCACCCAGAACAAATCGAGCTGCTTTTCTTTGGATTTTTCCCAGTTCTTAAATCAGGTAATCCTGGTGAGGGTCCCATAGACTGGAACCATACTCTAGCTGGGGCCTTACCAGAGACTTATATGCCCTCTCCTCTACATTCTTACTACAACCCCTGAACACCCTTATAACCATGTGCAGAGATCTGTACCCTTTATTTACAATCCCATTTATGTGATTACCCCAATGAAGATCTTTCCTTATATTAACACCTAGATACCTACAATGATCCCCAAAGGTAACATTCACCCCATCAACGCAGTAATTAAAACTTAGAGGACTTTTCCTATTTGTGAAACTCACAACCTGACTTTTAACCCCGTTTATCAACATACCATTGCCTGCTGTCCATCTCAACATTTTTGAGGTCACGTTGCAGTTGCTCACAATCTCCTAACTTATTTATTACTCTATAGAGAATAACATCATCCGGAAAAAGCCTTACTTCTGATTCCACTCCTTTACTCATTTCATTTATATATAAGAAAACATAAAGGTCCGATAATACTGCCTTGAGAAATTCCTCTCTTAATTATTACAGGGTCAGATAAAGCTTCGCCTACTCTAATTCTCTGAGATCTATTTTCTAGAAATATAGCAACCCAGTCAGTCACTCTTTTGTCTAGTCCAATTGCACTCATTTTTGCCAGTAGTCTCCCATGATCCACCCTATCAAATGCTTTAGACAGGTCAATCGCGATACAGTCCATTTGACTTCCTGAATCCAAGATATCTGCTATATCTTGCTGGAATCCTACAAGTTGAGCTTCAGTGGAATTACCTTTCCTAAAACCAAACTTGCCTTCTATCGAACCAGTTATTAATTTCACAAACATGTCTAATATAATCAGAAAGAACGCCTTCCCAATGCTTACATACAATGCATGTCAAACTTACTGGCCTGTAATTTTCAGCTTTATGTCTATCACCCTTTCCTTTATACACAGGGGCTACTATAGCAACTCTCCATTCATCTGGTATAGCTCCTCCGACCAAACAATAACCAAATAAATACCTCAGATATGGTACTATCTCCCAACCCATTGTCTTTAGTATATCCCCAGAAATTTGATCAATTCCAGCCGCTTTTCTAGTTTTCAACTTTTGTATCTTACTGTAAATGTCATTGTTATCATATGTAAATTTTAATACTTCTTTAGCCTTAGTCTCCTCCTCTATGTGGAGATTATCCTTGTAACCAACAATCTTTACATACTGCTGTCTGAATACTTCTGCCTTTTGAAGATCCTCACATACACACTCCCCTTGTTCATTAATTATTCCTGGAATGTCCTTCTTGGAACCTGTTTCTACCTTAAAATACCTATACATACCCTTCCATTTTTTACTAAAATTTGTATGACTGCCAATTATGCTCGCCATCATGTTATCCTTAGCTGCCTTCTTTGCTAGATTCAATTTTCTAGTAAGTTCCTTCAATTTCTCCTTACTTCCACAGCCATTTCTAACTATTTCTTTCCAGTCTGCACCTCCTTCTTGGTCTCTTTATTTCTCCATTATAATAAGGTGGGTCTTTACCTATCCTTACCTCCCTTAAAAGTACAAACCTGTTTTTGCATTCCTCAACAATTTCTTTAAACCCATCCCAGAGTCTGTTTACATTTTTATTTACCGTTTTCCACCGATCATAGTTACTTTTTAGAAACTGCCTCATGCATGCTCTATCAGCCATATGGTACTGCTTAATAGTTCTTCTTTTAAGACCTTCCTTTCTATCACATTTATTTATAACTACGACAAAAACAGCTTCATGATCACTTCAGTTACTCTATAGAGCTCAACTGGCTTTATCAGCACCACATCCAGGATATTTTTCCCTCTGGTTGCTTCCATCACTTTCTGAATAAGCTGTCCTTCCCATATTAACTTATTTGCCATTTGTTGGTCATGCTTCCTGCCGTTCGCATTTCCTTTCCAATTGACAACAGGTATATTCAGATCTCCCGGTACAATCACATTTCTTTCCTTGTCGTTTCCTACTTAGCTGATTATCTTATCAAATAATTCTGAATCCGCGTCAGTGCTACCCTTTCCCAGTCTGTACACTCCAAATATATAAAGTTGCCTATTATCGTTAGAAATGAGCCTTACACCTAGAATTTCATGTGTCTCATCTTTAACTTTTTCGTAGCTTACAAATTCTTCTTTCACCAGAATTAATACTCCCCCTCCCACCATACCTATTCTATCTCTACGATACACACTCCAGTTGGAAATTCTAAGTTCCCGTGTGTTCCGTGAGAAAATTTCTTCATCCATTATATCATTTCTCAGCCATGATTCAACTCCCATTACAACATCTGGTAAATATATGTCAATTAAATAACTCAATTCTATTCCTTTCTTTACAATACTTCTACAGTTCAACATTAACAATTTTATGTCACCCTACTTGATTTCCAGTTTCCTGCTCCCTTATCACTGCTCCCTAGGCCACCCCATTTCCCTAAATGTACCTCCCTATTACCCTTCCAAACAAATTTCCTAACTTATACGTACCACTGCGGTTTAAGTGAAGGCCATCTAAGCACAGATCCCTATCTCCTACCCACCCATTAGGATCTAGAAATTTCACTCCCAGTTTCCCACATACCCACTCTAGTCTCATTTAAATCCCCAATCACCCTCCAGTCAGTATCCCTCCTACACAGTATTCCACTAATAACAATCTCCGCTTTCTTAAATTTCACCCGTGCTGCATTTACCAGATCCCACACATCTCCAACTATGTAGGTACTTATATCAGCTTGCCTTATGTTGTTAGTACCAATGTGAAGCACTACCACCTTCTCCTTCCGCACCTCCCTCTCTTCTACTTTCCTCAACATCTGCCTCACCCTAATTCCTGGATAACATTCTACCCTGGTTCCCTTTCCTCCACACACTTTCCCCACGTTCCCCTCCTGGTCAGCCCTATCTTTCCTGACAGCTACAGAAGCTACTTTCTCCTCCCTTTTCTCCTTCCCATGACCCTGTTCCACCTGTCTTTTCCTATCCTCTACTCTACATTTCCCTTTCCTACCTTTTCCCTTCCTCCTACTTCCACACATCTCACCAACAGTTCCCTGTCCCTCATCTTCCCTCTGTTGCTCTACCTGGAGTGACTTGTACCGATTTCTCACAGACACCTGTCCTGAATTCTGATCCTGAATAGAGCCCTTAGCCTGCAATCTCCTTCCCCTTAAAGCATTAGACCACCTGTCTTCTACAACTCCCCCCTTTCCTTCCCCTCCCTCTTGTACACCTACTGTAACCTGTACATTGTTTGAATGATTGAGAATAGCATTTTAATTTAAGCCTTCAATTAGTGTTGGAAGTTTCTTTTTTATGCGTATCTAGTCATTTTGTAATTCTAGAGGGAGTTTTGAAATATTCGTCTCGACTTCTGCTATGGTGGTGATAACATCGTTTTCTTTTTGTATACTAGGCCAATTATATTTTAAACCTTTACCTAAAAGTTCCATTTCTTTTTCTGAAAAGCTTGTGTTCGTCAAGTTAACTACGGCAGGAGAGTTGTTGAAAGAAGGAACCCTTTTCTTTAAGTGTATGGGTGCTTGTAGTTGATTTTCTTTTAAGTAAGCCAGGTCCGGAAAGTATAATCGTGTGAACTTATGACATGCAGCTTGATACTACAATTTTAACCAAGGAGATTCTAATAAGTTTTATGTTTAGACAAACACCTACATTGATATCCTCTTTTTAAGACTTGTAAGAACAATCAGGATCCTGATTTTTCACCATACAGGTCTGAGTTTGAGGCTGATGATGCCCTTAATATGGGTGAAACATGTCCCGTAACATTTTATAATAATATTTAATTTCTAAAAAAAGATATCTTTATATTGAATAGGTGGATATTAAAAAAAATACATTTGTAACATACTTTGTATTTACGTACATTTCAATACAGACCTAACATGAGAATTATAACGTATAATGTTGTTACGCGCCAATAAAACTAGTGACACGGGGCTGAGCCAGGATTGAACCTACCAACGCCTTAACCGTCTGAGTTACTCATCCCCGGCCGGGCAGCACCAGCATATCCATGAATATCTTCCAGGGATATATTGTAACAATAAATGTGGTACTTCGGTGAGCACGAAAAACGCAGGGCGTGTACCAATCTGTTGAAGTGCATACAGAGGGAGAGGGTTTGTTTACAGAAAATCTTTCAAAAAAATTTTTTCTGAGTTTATTAATAAGTTCAAAATCATGTCACCTCTGTACAGAAGATACAGTAGAAAGTGTTCCTCGCCCTAGGGTTCGCGAGGTCCTTGGATTCCGACAACTCCTCCCCTTTCCATACCAGTGGACCACCATTCCTCCCTCAATGGAAGTTCTAGAAGATCCATTCGACGTCTAGAAGATCCATATGGTGCTGGTGAAGGGCGTTGAGATAAACCACGTAAATGATGAACGTGAATGAACACCGTTAAGCCTTGGGGCGAGTTGATGCAAAAACTGCTTTCGAATGAGCATATAAGTTTAACACTCATAAAATGAAAATCTACTCAAAACTTATCGTCGAATTTCAAAATAGTCACTTAAAGTTTGTGGCACTCGGCACAATGTGAAGTTATGCCACACGACTTAGTTCTTAGTTTGAAGCACCATTCAATGTAATCAATTGCATGGAAAAAATAAGGATGTTTCACTCGTGAATTCAGGCTTGTTCACGCATTGGTAATGACATGAAATAAAAATAAAACGAAATTAATCCTGTATTAACAGTCCTTGGTTTGACTGTTCATAGAATCGAAACGCACAGCTGAATGTTCGTAGAATTGAAATGTACAGTTCTTAATAGAATTGAAATGCACAGTTCACATACACAGCCTACAGTTCATTACCTACAAATATTTACACAGTTCATGAAATGGTAAATTAGTGACGTAGTCATGCTTGCAATTTGAGTAATTCTGAATTAAATCACAGTCTCATTAACTTGAAGTAGTCAGTACTTTGTAAGGAGCAAACTGTTCCAAATCCTGTCCACAACATTAAACTGTAAATTACGAGCACTTGAAAAATATTCACAAGTCTTAGACACTCGTGTAGAATAAACAGTCACTTGACGATGTTCAGATGAAGCACAATTTATATCACGCCCCGTTGGAGCAGAAGTTTATCACTCACAGTTTAAAGAAACTCGTACAAGTTCATACTCGTCGCGATTGAGTTAAAGTCCACGGACTCGAAGTATGACGGCCGCTTCACGCTATATCGCGGTCCTCGCAAACCGACTGCACGAACTCCACTGCCATGCGTGCACATACACACACTGGTCACACACTGATCTGCTGAGTGGAGCAGTATTGTATTTATATCCGATCTGTGCCTTCACATCTCATTCCATAACTTCGTCGTCTCATGTCGGATTTACGTGAAACTTTGCAGGAACGTAGATAAAGGATTGGGCTACACGATGATTTGGTTAATTTTATCTAATTATTATTGTGGGGAAAGTTATTATCCATAGAAACTCGAGGAACATTCCACACTAGTCTAGGCTCTCTGTGTTGCGGTGAGGCAGGCTGTGACGTCACTCGTTCTACGTCACACGCACACAGCTGTTGCTCGCTGTTCAGTCAGTCTTTCGCTGCCGGTCTGAAGCGTAACGCATAAGTTTTAAATTTCCATTACGGGGACTTAGTTTTGTATCGCCGTTGCGGGTACAATATGCCTTTGCAAAAAGCACGTTGTTAGTGAAGTTTTAGGAGGTTCGATAGGAGACCACAGTAAATTTGCACCAAGTGTTCATAAGCATTATGGTTTCCGACGTCGAATGTGGTCAGCGAAAGGGGCTGCTTTGTTTACAGAAATATACCTTCTGTCACACAACTTGGAATTCTGATCATGTTGAAAGCATGCGTAGTTTGTACTTTGGAGACAAGTAATTCAAAATGTAAAAACGTGTAGAACCAAACCAAACCCCACGGCACTTAACGCCATACCTGCCTACTTTACAAAACCAAAAATCAGGAGATTTGGATATGAAAATCAGCAAAAATCAGGAGGAATCAGGAGATACAATTGGTCAAAACTGCTTATTCTACATGTCTTGCGCAATACAGGAGTACTACTGGTACACTGTAACACCTATTGTCTCAAAACCCGACTGTTGCTATACGAGGCTACAAGGTTAAAAATTACACATCTCTATTCCCTCACAGGAAGTATGTGAGTGAGGTGATCGGCCTCTGATAACTCCTCGCGCGATTATGCAAAGCACTATGTTATTTTAGTAAGGTAAGGGTGTATTCTGCCCGAAGGCAGGTCCGAACCTCCACAGAGGTATGCCTGAGCCGAAGTTTAAGTATGGTAGGGTAGCTAGTTCCTTTCCGCTCCTCCATTCCCTTACCCCCCACCAACAGCGCGTGGCAACCAATCCAAATCTTGACCACACCCAATGTTGCTTAACTTCGGAAATATCATAAGATCCAGTGTTTCAACACGGCTACAGCCGTTGGCTACGTTATTTTTATCAAGAAATACATTAAAATTCGCCAGAATTGTCTCCGACTGGCTCCTAAAATCTCTAGGAAAGTCACTAGTCACTATCCATGAATTTCTGTCACTAAATTATTTAAAAAGACTGCAAACCTAGCGACTAATCTCTAGACTAGACTGATGTGAACGAACACGAACATAGTACACGAGAACGAGAGATTGACAATCGATATACGCGTCGCGATATGCAGGTTTCAATGAACATCGCACATTCGGGCGCATTTGAAAACGGCAGTGAGCGAAGGAATTCCGGCCACTTGCGTACAAAGCTGAAATGGCGAGATTTGAAAACAAATTTTTAAAGTTCACAAAAAAAAGCTAAAATCGGGAGAAACAATAGAATAATCGGGTGGCGGGAAAAACTGTCAAAAATCGGGAGTCTCCCGCCTAAATCGGGAAAGTTGGCAGGTATCAGAGGTTGAGAGAAAAATCCCCGACCTGGCCGGGAATCGAACCCGGGGCCTCCGGCAAGGCCAACTAGATATACAGGCCATAAGGCTCCCCCTCCACTTCCGGCGCTACGTCACACGAAGAGCCATCCGCTTCATTTTTCGCCAGTGACTTGTAGGCTGATATAAACCTCGCAGCAGTAAGGCTATCAATGGTGTTGAATGACTTAAACGTGTGTGAACATTGTGAATTATGCCCACGTCGTGTTGTGTACCTGGTTGTAGAAGCAACTATAGTTCAGAAGAGCCCACTATTTCAGTGTTTAAATTTCCTACTGATTTGGTTCGGAAACAAAAGTGGATCCATCGAACAGAATTTGTCCCTTCAGCAAGCTAAGTTGTGTGCATAAAACACTTCGACGAACGTTTCGTAATTAGGGAGGATTATGTTAAAAGACCTGATGGGTCTATTTTAACAGTAACATTTTGATCACACAGTTTAAATTATTTAGTGTACTTATAAGAGATAAATTTGAATCGAGGTTTTTACATGGTGATTCTCAAAGAAACATTCTGATTTTGCTTGTCAACAAAGTTCTGGAAAATGAAAACGTCATGTTTGAAACATGCAGTGATTGTAGAAGTAGTTTTAAAGATTACGTTGACAAATGTATATACATCTTTTGTAATATACTATTGAATAACTATAGAAAAGTTATTGCAGACAAACTCGTTGCTGTATGTATGTATGTTTAGTCATCAGCCCGAAGGCTGGTTGGATCCTCAACAGTTCCGCCATGAGCTGTCATAGATGGCCTAGGCATCACTGAAGAGGCGTACTAGGGAAATGAGGAGTGAGGTAGTTTCCCGTTGCTTTCCTCACCGAGCCAGAAGTTGCTATTACATATCAGTCTGCCAAGCCCACTGAAATGGTTGCACCAACCGACCCTGTGAGCAACAGTTTCACACCATTCATAGCAGGGACTGGCTGCGTAAGGAATGGCATTACTATCATCGCTCATACCTCAGTCACTTTCATTTTGTCAAAGCCAAGGTTAAGACAGAGACAGATCAATGAAAGTAACAAAATTGCTCTAGCCCATAACAGAAGGCTTAGTGCAGTGTAAACACTAGGTCCCGCCAGCAAAGGCATAACTCGTTGCTAAGAAGAAGAAATCCTCAAGTAAGGATTGCCATAAATCGGAGAAGAAAAGGAAAATTGATAAACTGAAACCTTAAGAATTGTTAGATAAGTTTTAAGTTGAAGCCTAATTTCTAAGAAAGGTTCCAGACTATTGTTGTGAATTGCTATCATGTATTTGCATAGTAACATTAAAACTATTTTTATACGTATTATGGGTTTTAATCTTTTGCATGAAACCGTGTTCCGTTACAAATGACAGATGTCAGCTTAATTTTACGTAAATAAATGTACATAAACTGTTCCGCTAGTTTTCCCCCGCATAAAACTGATGTAGTGCACAAGCCTAAATAAAACCACAATTAAAGGCGTGTTCAGTTATATCGTTAAGGTTCAACAAATTAATAATATCATGGAAACAGTGAGAGCGGGCCGTATACTACCATGCTGAACGCCAGCCACTGGCGTGACGTCACGGTCCGAGCCTTGTGGCCTGTCTATCTAGTGCGGCCTTGCCTCCGGGCGAGATGCAAGCACACTACTCCTACACCACGGGACCGGGAAAAACATGTAGGCTATGTATAAATTCCTAACTTCCGCCTAACTTCATTTCGAGGTTTCAGTGATTTATATAGGCCTACCGGTATTTATATCTATAAAGTTTTGTATATTTGGTTGTTCTGAGATTTAATAACAATTTAATACATTACAAGTGTTCACTTTAAAACCCCTAATCACAAAATTAGTTAGATTTACCCCATACCATAACGAATATTTCACAAGAAATATCGATCAGTATGACAATTTATTTCACGAAATACCTACCGAAATAATTTCAGTTTTAACACCGAAATCAACAGTTTTATTTCACCAAAAAATAAGACCCTTAATAATGGTACTGCTCCTGTGTAACGTAGACCCACGGCATTCCTCATTAATCACAGGCAACATATACCCATGGTGTTTCTCATAAAGTGGTACTACTCATAGGTAACGTAGACCCATTCTGACCATAGTGGAACCAACCGGTGGAATACACACAATAACCATTATCACTAACGCCCAGACCTGTAGTGCTTCTAACATAATGGTACTGCCCCTGTGTAACGTAGACCCACGGTATTCCACACAAGGTGGTACTAGTCTCAAGTAGTGGTGCTCCGCATGTAATGGTACTAATTACAAGTATTCTCATGGTTCTAATTCCATCATCCCTTGGTCACCCCTTACGAGTGGCAAGGGATACCGTGGGTGTATTCTTAGTCCATGTCCCCGAGCCACAGGGGGGCAAAATTATCATTGCTGTATGGATTTAAGAGAAGGAAGTTTCCTGTGAACTGAGACTGTTCGAATACGTACTATGCCAGTCTTCTTAATATATATTCAAAACTATCTTCTCATTATCAAGGCGATATTTAGTTTAATTTCTGTGAAGGAACATGTGTGTTATGTATTTACAACAAATATATACATGGCCAAGAATATAATCATCTTGTTAAAAATGGTTAGTGTTCGAATACTTTTTACACTATGTGTATAGGACAGCAAATTTTATCATACTACGAAGCAGTTAAATAAATATTTTCAATGCTTATTGCACCTGATTTTAAAAAATCTTTTGAATGCATCTCAGTAAAAAATTGTTTCAGGACGTAGCCTAACAACCGCATCATGTTAAAATACAACAATGCAGACATGGTGCTTGAAAAAAATCTGGAGTGTACAGTATTGGAAAGTGTGTCAGATGTTTTGAATAGGTATAACGCAGACCTACCAGAAGGATTTAACCCTTCGCGGGCGGCGGTCATTTATGGCCGTAGGCGGCAAAGAAAAAAAAGGCATGCTGAATTTTGGGAAATTTACTAAAACCATGAAAATAATGCCTAAATATACCACATACCTTGTTTAGGAGTGGAAACCCAAATTTGAAGCGGTTTGAAGGCAAAATAAAAATCGTAAAATCATTTTTTCATTGGAAGAACGGCACAAGGCACACTCCAATTTATGATGTGACATTGGTTAACTTGAAGTACACTACAGTCCGCTATTATGAAATATATGTACAAAACTACTTTAAATGATATTTTGGTTTAATTTTTTGTCTTTGTACATCAAAAAGTGAAAAAATCTGTCAGAAAATAGTCATAGCAGTTGAACCTACACTGTACACAAATAATACCCTGAATTTGTAAGTGTCAAGGTGATGAATCCTCAAAGCTCATGTTGAGTGTGGTATACCTTGAAGCACTTATCTGGATGCAGACAAGGCTTTGAAGTGCAAGTTTCCTATTATACAATGCTGGTTGTATTATACTATTGGCATGTAGTTTAGTTTCACTGAGAAAATATTCTACAGGGGGCGTACCAGTACCAAAGTGTGATGATAATATTGGCCTTTGATCAATATTACACACGGGAATAATATTTGTTGGCCCAGGGTCGCTATTACTCACGTCTGCCCAGTCTCTGTGTGTGTCAGCGTCACTTGTTGCACTCAGACGAGCTGGAGAAAGAATTTTCGTCCTCACACTCACATTCACTAAATTCAGACACTTCTTCGACAATATCATCCAATATTGACACTATGTCTGTATCACTGATCCGTTTTGGCGATGCCATTTTACCAGAAAACCGCGATAATACGCAAGAAGTACGCTCACGAGAAAACTGCGTCACGCAACGTATATATTACATAACTCCCACAAACAGGAGAACGAACTCAGCAAGATACTGCGGGGATTTCCCTCACCGAAGAGTTGAGAGAACAGCTGCTCCTGCCATCTCTGGGCATATTTTGGTACCTCCTTGGCTAATAAACCCGTGATTTTTGAACGGAACATATATATATATATGTTTCCTCCCGCGAAGAGTTAATCCTGTTGGGGTTTCATTGTTCAAGTATGTTCCGTCATTTCAGAAAATGTTGAAAGACCATTTTCTGCATTCAAAGTCTTGTACAGCAAAAGACAAACTTATGCAACATTGGGAAATGTTAGTGATTTACTATGCACAAAATTATGGCAACAATGATGCATGATGCATTGATGAGCTATTTGCCACTTTTAGTCATTTCATCTCAACCACAAATGTACACAAATGCTACATTATATCTTGCATGCTCTACTTAAAATAATAATAAAAAACACTAAAAAAACCATTGAAGTAGTTAGTGGCACGTAAAATAAATAACATTATAAAAATATAAACACACTGTATTACTGTGTTTCCACTTGTTCAGTATTCCTTCGTATGCGTATTTATTACAATGCGCCTATACAGGTGCTTAAAACTAACTTTTTTGGGACCTAAAGATCCAATGTCTATAACACATGGTCATCTTTTGGATGTTTCGCCAATGGTCTAATATGAAACAGTGTACAAGGCACACTCCATTCGAGAGTATGCTATACACACCTTGATGAGATACACCAATGGGTTTCGTCATTAACCAGGGTGTGCGCTGACCAGAAAAAAGACTGACAAACTACTACAATTGTCCTATTGAAGCTCTCACGCAGGACCATTCGCCTAACACCAGAAAGATGACTGTTTTTTATTATAGTATTTTGGTTCACATTCCCTATCTCAAAGTAGTGATGGTATACAATCAATGGCGATGTGTACTGTCAGGCAAAACTTAGGATCAATAATCTACTTTCACTATACCATACATACAACAGGGCAGTGTTTCGCATGGCACACCACTAAACCATCACAAGGTGAAAGGTGTGACTTGAACTTCTACATACTGTATTATTTATTAATTGCCAAGCTTTATTTTATTTATTTTTCCACAGTTGCTGTTTCATATGCTTGTATTTCATTCTCTGCCACAACACTGATGAAATAAGGTAGGTTTGTTGATTCCTTTTTACATGCCATGAATTTATATGTATTCTAAGAAATTAACCCTTTCCCACGGACTATCTTTGACTCGCTGTCGGGCGAAACCTAGAGTAATAATTTGCTTGTCAGGTATAGTTGTGGAGTACCTTCACTAAATAATTTATTCTGTAAAAACCACTTAAGATATCGCCTTTCAAATTTTGTAACAATGGAAAATACACTATAGTTATTCTAAAATGATACAATGAGATCACCTAATTACACACAAGAAACCCCCCCCCCCACGTTCAGAATGATACTCAAGGAGCGACCAATATGGTGCATAATGTTGAATTGCTTGTTCTCGAATTCACTCTGAATTGCTGGACCTGATGGTAATGCAGAGAACGCAGGAATTCACTCCGAATCTCCCAATTTATTTCATTTTAGGGATCAGTCGGATGAAGATACAGTAGAAGTCCGTTATAGCGAGAATTCATAACAGCGAAAAATTTACTCGCTATAACGGATTGTCGTTATATCCAATTTTGTATAAAAGTCGGAAAGCCCCCATGCACATTAAAATCGGTATAAAACGGCAATCAGTTTGTTTAAAACTTGTGTTTCCGCAGATGATATCCACACTATGGCTTACTTGTTTGTTATTTTTCGTAATCCAATACTACGTGAAAGTGTATGTTTAATTTCATTCTGAAAAAAATATAGTACCGTATTTCTCCGAATCCAAGATGAACCCCACTTTTTCCTTCAAAGGCGCCGAACATTGACTTTCGTCACGCCGTTTTGGTTTTTTTTTGTTTTTTTTTGCGGCTGCACAATTATTCTTCATTTCCGCGGGTTTAAGGACCGTTAACTTAACATTCGCATCATAATACCAAAGAGAACCCATTGAAAATTTTCCAGCAATACCTATTCCATGCGTCTCTAGAATACAACGATCCATCAGAAAATTATTCTTGCTGTCTATAAAACTGTTACTTTTACGCAGCGTCAGATATAACCGGCTACCGCTACATGTACGTCTCGCTTGCCGGGTTCAGCCAAATTCCGCGGCTAGCGACATATAGGCCTAATCGCGGACGTTGAAAGTCAACGAACGAGTTTATTGCGCCACGGTATGGCTATTCCGCCCTTGAGTTTTTCGTACACATACCTCACAATTTCATTTTTGACTTCTTTAAAGCGTCCTTGTTGCGGACCACTGAATGCATTTTTTGTACAGTTCGCATTTTTTTAGCTCTTTGTCTTCACGCTAACGCCGAATATTGGCTTTAGTTAGGCCTATGCCGTATTTTCTTGCGGCTGCACAATTATTCTACATTTCCGAGTGTTTAATAACCATTTAAATCTAAGAATTTCATTTTTGTCTGTATTGAACTGAGAATGGAAGATAGGAAACTTAAAAGTGTAAATATATGTTGTAAATAAACTATAACATTTATTTGTATTGAAAAGGTGGACCCTTTTAAGTTTCCTATCTTCCAGTCTGTTTAATAACCATTAACTTAAAATTGGCATCATAGTATCGACTAGAACCCATTGAAAATTTGCCGGCTATATCTTTTCACGTATCTTTACAATACGATTATCCATCACGAAAATATTCCTGCTGTCTATAAACCTTAATTTTACTAAGCGTCAAGTACAATAGACGCGTTATAACTCTGACACTGAGTAGCCATGGCTTTTCTAAGAATTCGAAGGATCGCATGTTTTGATGCCATTCTGAAGATTTGAGAAACACACAGGCACTGAGCGTGTAGCGATGTATAGTAAAGAGGCGGTCATTTATTGGCAACGAGTTCTGTGCGTGTGTGAAAAGAAGCAGCGTGGTTACCGCGGTGGTTGCCAGTGGTATCCTTTAACTTACTGTTAGGCCGTGAATGCAACAACCCTTGAGTTTTCGCATGAGATTCTGAGAAGAAAAGTCTTGGATTCGGAGAAATACGGTATCACTCCAGAGATTTCGGCGGCAAGCACCTAACCGTATATGTATCATGAAAACATATTTAAAACGCATGTAGAGAAATAACCTCCTTGCGAAAAATTTACATGTAAATAGCCGTAACTAGACGTGAGAAGATATGAAATATCCTCTGAAATCAGTGATGTACTCTGCCATGTCTTGAGGTGAATCACATTCTTACTCAATTTCCGTATATAAGATAAATTAAGATATCGTTTACTTCAGTCTTTATTTTTAATGAGTTAACAACTGCCAGTGACTAATCTCATGTTTTAATCCGTATTGAAATCTGTTGATATACAATAATAAAGTTTTATTATGAATCCACCTGTTCAATACATTATAATGTTGTCACATTTAAAATAACTTCATTAGTTAAAAAGTTATATATGGGACATGTTTCGCTCCCTTATAGAGCATCATCAGCCAAATCTGAATCTCGAATAATTGTTATTTATGTAAATAATGACTTAAGAACTATTAGAACATTTTTGACAAACTTAAAACTTATTCTATTAGAATATCATAAAATATAAAATCTTTGTATACATGGCTTAATTACATGTGCTTAATAGGAAGATACATTAAAATTATGGAAGAGAGAGTACTAAAATATAAAATAAAATAAAAATATATATATCATGTCCAAATTTATTTATTTTTTTTTTTGCTAGGGGGTTTACGTCGCACCGACACAGATAGGTCTTATGGCGACGATGGGATAGGAAAGGCTTAGGAGTTTGAAGGAAGCGGCCGTGGCCTTAATTAAGGTACAGCCCCAGCATTTGCCTGGTGTGAAAATGGGAAACTACAGAAAACCATTTTCAGGGCTGCCGATAGTGGGATTCGAACCTACTATCTCCCGGATGCAAGCTCACAGCCACACGCCTCTGCGCGCACGGCCAACTCACCCGGTACCCCAAAATCTTAGAAAGACATGAAAATCAATCTTAGGAGCTAAATTTGAGGATTTTCTTGGCAATGAGATCTGGTAAAAAAAAAAAAAAGTTGTTTATCCCTTGTGGATAAGAGTCTATAAAGATTCAAATTGCTGTTTGTCGGTTTGAACCTCGGACAACACGAAACCGACAAACAGCAATTGGAGGGACATTCAACAAGATAAACCAAGCAGCAGCTTTCAATACAAACGTTGATTTACGTCCCTTTCAATCATCCTTATCAAATCCATTAGTTCAACGAACGGTCATTGACATCTATAAGAACATATCTTTTCAACAGCATTCGCCGAGGTCATATGACAAGCGTTTAAATTTCTTGAAGACTAACATTTATCCTGTTACAAGTTCAATCATCAAATTGACGATAAATTTGAATCTTTATAGACTCTTATCCACAAGGGATTAACAACTTTTTTTTTTTTACCAGATCTCATTGCCAAGAAAATCCTCAAATTTAGCTCCTAAGATTGATTTTCACGTCTTTCTAAGATTTTGGACATGATATATATATTTTTATTTTATTTTATATTTTAGTACTCTCTCTTCCATAATTTTAATGTATCTTCCTATTAAGCACATGTAATTAAGCCATGTATACAAAGATTTTATATTTTATGATATTCTAATAGAATAAGTTTTAAGTTTGTCAAAAATGTTCTAATAGTTCTTAAGTCATTATTTACGTAAATAACAATTATTCGAGATTCAGAATTGGCTGATGATGCTCTATAAGGGAGCGAAACATGTCCCATATATAACTTTTTAACTAATGAAGTTATTTTAAATGTGACAACATTAAAATGTATTGAACAGATGGATTCATAATAAAACTTTATTATTGTATATTAACAACTGCCATCGGCCACGTTATTTACGCATTTATTACGAAAACGTGTTATCCTCTTTAATTTAGAATTTTCTTTAGAGAACAGCAGTCGATAGGTATTACTAATCAACTCCAACATTGCCTTTGAATGTCAACGAGAGAGCTCGCAAATGCACAATGTGAGAAAACTATACCGTACCGAAGATGATCGATCGCATTTTGTTGCAAACGTTTCAGTTTTCTTATTCAAACAGTGTCACATATCCTACCTTAAACGTATGATGAAAACACACTTCAAGCGCCAGTAGAGAAATGATAACTTTCTCGCTATAAATTTTCATAATAGCCTTTCCATAATTTAACCAGACGCGCCAAAATATAAACTAACCTCTGAAATCAATTAAGCACTCTGCCATAACTCGAGGTGTATCCCATTCTTACTTAATTGCAGTATTTAGCCTCAAAATTAAGCGGTCGTTTAGTCAGCCTTAATTTTTAACGAGTTAACAACCGTTATCGGATACGTTATTTATGCCTTTATTACGAAAACATGTTCTCTTTCATTCAGAATTTTCTTTACAGAACAGCTGTCGACGGGTATTTTACTAATCGACTCAGACATCGCCTTCAAATATTGACGAGAGAAATCGCTAGTGCACATAGCAAGGAAACGATGCCGAAGGTAATCGATCGCATGCAATATCGCTGGGGTGCATAAATATCGATAACGGAAAAAATCGCGCGCACTTTATCACTCGTAATAACAGATGCATCAGTGATAGGGTTCTCTCTGTAACCGAAGGACGATACACAGTTTAATATAGGAATTTTGAAGGGACAGAAAAAAGTCATCGCTATAACGGAGTTCTCGTTACATGCCGTACTCGCTATAGCGGACTTCTACTGTATTTAGATAGCAAATCGTACTTCCTCTCGGACATAAAAACTATAAACAATTTTTCACTGAATGGGATTGGAAGATGGATTGACATTAGTTGGAATATTATGTAATTAAGTAAAGGCTCATAGTCCGAAACAGAAATAACTGAAGAATTGTAACTGATAATTATGTTTTTTAACAAGTAGGCCTAATAATTGAAAAGAGACAGTACCTGAATGAACATTTCCTGTCCTGTGCCGTATTTAGATTTCCCTCAGATGCACATCCTGTCCCAAATGCTTCCCATACCATTTTTTTTATCATACCTGCAACTTCAAACTCACTATCATTGCATTTGTCAACATATTGATTTAATTTGTAACAAATATCCTCCGCAGTCAACTGGTTATGAGCAGCCTTGTTGCTGCAATGTGTTTACATTCAGTCAGCTGTCTGTTCTAACTAAGAAAACGTATAAAAGAACACTTTATTTTAGGATTCCGTGCATGCCAGTTGTATCTAGGAAGCGTAGAGAATTCACTGGTTCCAAAAAGTTATGTTTAGGAGACAGATGGCAGAGGAAGTTGGTTTGAAAGTCAAGTACGCTTTACTACGCAATCCGCGGGAAAGAGTTAAAGGGTTTGCTCACAATTACCATATTGTAGTTTTGCTTATCGATATATTTTTATTCCTCCCCTGTGAACCATGTGACCTTGCCACGATGGGGAGGTTTGTGTGTCCCAACAAAGCAGGTAGCCAAGCCTTAGGGATGGGTCTCTGTTAGAGACCAGACCAGCTATTCCAAGAGCTCTGTATTATCTTAGTGTTAAAGTAGTTGATACTTATGGAAATTCAGCTAATTTTGTGTGTTTGTGATGAATTTAGTTGCACAAATATTGGTGTTTAGTGTTTCTATGACTGAGTAGTTCCGTAGGCATTTGCTACATTACGTGTTGTAGGTTAGGTTTTACTCTGTTTCATCCTTGGATGGTGAGAAAGAAGTAATCAATTTTTTAAATTATTATTTAAAGATCAGTAGGTTTATTGATAGAATGCTTACAAAGACAGGATATTATAAGGAGCTGTACCTTCTGCAGCAGTTACATTTGTACAGGAAATAAACATGGTATTTTAAGTATCAGTTCAACAGATCCACCTATCACGAAGGTAATAATTTATTTAAATAACACAATACCCTTGTACATTTTTTTTAAAGAAGGGATTTCAACAATATATACGGTATTTCACAGGCGAAATAGTTATCAGTCATTGTATTTACATTGATTACTGCCGCACTTGGTATTCAAATATTGCAATGTTGGCTACGGTCATGAACAAAGGGTATAGTGTAGTCAAGGAGACATAAATAAAAATCTGCTTATTCCTGTATTCTGATAACTTATTTGTAGTTCTGAGTAGGTAGTTCAAGCATCCGGCATAATTTATACTTTGCACCGTCGATCTTTTAATATTTACGAGCAGTTTTAATTTCTGTTAGTTTGCAGGAATAAAACAAAACTTTCTAATAAAGATTTACTTTTAACTACATTTCTGTTGTCTCAATTATCAAATTTGTAATTAGGATAAGACTAAACACAGCTTAGAATTATTATCACATATGGCAGATACCAATTACTTAGCTTTAATCCGAGTGCTATTGTTTCAGTTGAAGTGTTATAATTAGGATACAATATGTACTATTGCAAAATATTTGTCTAGTAAAAATCTTTCTTCTGTTAGTGTGTAGGTACAAAAACAAATGACTAAGTATCAAGCAGTTTTAATTGCAGCTCTAATGTTTCACTTAACCTGTTACAGTCTAGATCTCGTTCGTGGCTTGTGACTGGAGCTGAAAGAACTTGTGAAGGGTCGTGTTATGAGGTGGAATCAGCAGTTTATCATTTGGTTGTTGTTCAGAGTTACCGCGCAACTGCCTGGTAACTCAGGCGAGTATCGCACCCATATTGCTGAAGATATCACATAGGACATCTCTGTATATATATTATTAGCAAGTACTGATGACAAAATACGAACAAGGAATTATTATTAGCCTGTCTGGCAGCCAATGGTTTGCCGGTTCGAGACCCCATCACAATGTTGGCCGCCAGGGTAGATTACGTGCGTCTCCACAGTGTTCATATGATGCTGCTAATAGTCTGTCAGATGGTGACATTAAGCCTTGACCCATTCAACAGGGGTAGGCTATGTGTCACCTTCTCCCTTCCTATTATCATATATCAACCCCGTAGAGAAATGTCAGTTATTATCATCATTACTGTTGTTAACAAAAGAACATACTTACCAAGATAAAATCCTATCTTATGTTTCAGATTATTCAACGGCTCCAAATCTTTGCTGGACAGCACTCCAGAATGACTGAAATAAATAAGTAGATGAACATAAATAAAGGCACACCTCAACTGGATAATGCAATTTCTAAGTCTAAACAATGAAACACTATTTTACATCATTTTATTTTACAAGTTGCTTTACGTTGCACCGACACAGATACCTAGGTCTTAGGATGTGACAGGAAAGGTCTAGGAGTGCGAAGGAACCAGTAGTGGACTTTATTAAGGTACAGCGTGCTTTGAAAATGGGAAACCACGGAGCACCATCTTCAGGGCTGCCGATAGTGGGGTTCGAACCCACTGCCT
Organism: Anabrus simplex; assembly: GCF_040414725.1. Lineage (NCBI taxonomy): Eukaryota > Metazoa > Arthropoda > Insecta > Orthoptera > Tettigoniidae > Anabrus > Anabrus simplex. The sequence continues at coordinate 6,909,416 of NC_090271.1, forward strand.
CCTGAATACTGGCCGCACTTTCAGTGACACTGTTTTACATCATACTGCAAAAGTCATTAGCTTCCACTTGACTGGAAACATCTCAGGAAACATCAATTCAGTCTGCAATCCACTATTTGCAACTAGCTCTGTGGCCTCCACCTCCTCAATTTGTCTCACAGCCTTTCTCAGCTCTACAATCACTGTTCTGTAGGTAATGCACACTACACTCTCCTGATGGCCTCAGCAATCCCATGCCAGCAATTAAAGTGTATGAGTAAAGGTTACATGCACACAGTAGGCAACTGCAATCGATTGGAATTTATTACCCTTACCTATGTAAGCTTTGAAACTTAGATGAATTAATAGAGAGTAGGTATTTATCAGTACCAAAAATTAATTTATTCATTTACACCACTGTCATATGCGAGGCTTTTATGGCTTAAAAATACTTCGGGCCAATTTCATCAATCACTGTAAGGTTAACAACTGGTGAGGTTTTTAACATGGCATTATGGAAATCGCGTTTCACAGAACACTAACAAGCTCATTAACTAACGTGGCATTACCGTTAACTATCAAAGCATTGACATTACTTCGCTCTACTGAGCGGTGCCAATCATAATGTTATTCATTTGTCACCTTTACTCTGTATGTTATTTGAGCGGAATAAGAGGTTTCATTTGAAACTGAATTTACCTGGAGATAGGAAGATAGTAAATTAACCTATGCACAGAAGAAAAATAATCATAATGGAAGGTAACGGGAAAAAATCTTCAGGGCAGTAATTTGACTTCACAGGAGAAAAAAGATTGTCAATTTACTTTTGAAAATATGCCAAAGTGTTATAGAATGTAAAAAGGGAAAAGAAAAGGCATGCAATGAGTTAGTACATGAATTCAATAATCACTTGAATGTGACCACATGGTCAGCAAAACAAACAATGAGGTCGAAACCGGTCCTGTAGTTTAATATATACAATAAATAAGTATTGATTGGTGGAAATCCTCTCCTATTTTTAATTGTGCAATTGTCAATACGGAAATGAAGGTTATAGATTACGACAAAATTCTTGTACGACAACCTAAAACGTGCACAAAAAATTATTTGAAGGACAAGTTGGAGGTGGTACCTTTTTCTTTACAAGCTGTTTTAGGTCGCACCACATTGGTACATTTATTGCAGCATTTAAATTGATAACTTAAGATTATGTTTTTAAGGCATTGTTGTTATTGTGCGAGATATCGCTTTCGTATTAACATTTGGAGGTTTTTAAGCTGAATTTTATTATCTAAACAGATCATTAATAACTACAGCAGCACAATCATAATACAAATTAGGCCTGCATGTGTACGCTACATGTAATTATGACCTCCCTTTCTTTGAATTTATATTTCAATACAAAATGTAATGTTTGTTACATGTTAATGGAATATACCTCTCTCTTCTACAATTTAGTACCGGTACATTGAATTTTATTTTAGATTGTAAACAAAATGTGGTTAAGTGTAAGAGAGGGCCTAGAGTCCTAACTTTGCCACTGAACGAGGCACTAACCACCATCATCAATGTCCCACTCCAGTCGCCCGGGTGTGGTTAACAAGCTTCCTCCGCTCCCTTCTGTCCTTCCACTTTTCCTGCTCCATTACTTCCACCACATCCAATCCAGCTTCTCTAATGTCCTTCCAAATCTGATCCATCCACCTTCTTCTCCGTCTTCCAACTGGTCTATTTACCGTAACTTCTCTTCCCAATTCCCTTCTCGCTACCCATTCCTTTCACATTCTTTTTACATGTCCAAACCATCTCAATCTTGCTTTCAGTATCTTCTGTACCAATGGTTCTACATTTAGCTCTTCTCTGATTTTAATATTTTGAATTCTATCTCTTCTTGCGTTTTTAACCTATGTTCTTAAAAATTTCATTTCTACTGCTTGGATCTTACTATCTTGTCTCTTATTAGTTACTAGCGTTTCTAGTCTGTATGTTACAATTGGTATGAAATACTGTTTATACAATGTTAATTTTGTTTTCTTGGGGACTTTGTCATCCCATAAAAGCTCTCTGACTTTATGATAAAATGTTGTACCTTTACTTAGTCTGTTATTAATTTCAGGGTTGATTTTGTTACTTCCATTAATAATGGAAACTGGTTTACATTCTCTAACCGTTCTCCGTCTATGTACACTTGGCTTCTCTTTTTCTATTCTCCACAGTGCATGACTACAGTTTTCTTTTTACCAATTACCATTCCAAACTCCTTCAGATTTTAATTCCAAATGTCCAGTCTCATTTGTACTTCCTTTTCTCTCTTTCCCCAAATCACCACATAGTCTGCAAATACCAAAGCATTCACTTCATCACTAGTGATCTCTGTTTTACACGTTTTATGATTTCATCCATGAACATAATAAACAATAATGGCAATTGTGCACTTCCTTGCTTGAGACCTTTTTTTGTATAAAATGTTTCAATCACCACTCCCCACTCGTACACTGCCTTTACTCTCATGATACAACATTTTTATCTTGGTAATTAATGATTTTGGTACATTCCTTTTCAGTAGGCATTCCCATACATGTTTTCTCTTAACTGTATCATAAGCTTTTTCCATCCAAAAATACGAAGATTTCCTTGTTCCTTTCCAGATGTTTTTCCATTATCGTTCGCACTGTACATATCAAGTCTATTGTTGATCTGTTCGGTCTAAAGCCATATTGTTCTTCCTCTAACTGTGTTTCTATTATATCCCTCAGTCTTCTGTCTATGACTTTCTCCATTATTTTTAGCCCATGTGATAATAGGGTTATACCACTATAATTTTCACATTTCTTCCTATTTCCTTTTTTGAACAATGGTAAAATGCTTCCTTGTTGCCAAACTTCAGGTATCCTTTCATCCTTCCATATAGCATTGGGGCCCTGTATAGACACTGTAGTCCAATACTTCCTGCTGCCTTAATCATATCAGCATTGAATTTGTCTCTTCCACTTGTTTTACCTTCGGTCATTACTTTCACTGCCCTTTCGAGTTCCAACCATATTACAGGGTTCACTTCATTTTCTCCATCTGTTATTTCCATTTCCTTCATCTGAGCAGTCATCCTCATTATAAAGTTTTTTAAAATACTTTGCCATCACCTTCTGAAGATCCTTTTTCTCATGTACTATGGATCCATCTTCTCTCTCTAATGCCTTGATTTTTTTTCTTCTCAATTTTATTACTCTGTATAATAGTTTCTGATTTCCTCGAATATCTTGCTCAATTTTGTCGGTAAACTCTCCCCAACATTTCTCCTTTTCTTCCTTGATACTCCTCTTTACTTGTAGTTTCAATCTTTTGTATTCCACATGTAATCTTTTTATCTTATTCTCATCCCTCTGATAAGTTTTTGCTTTACCTTATCCATTTCTTTCTTCACCTCGTTCCTTTCTTTTATTTCTTTTTTTATTTTGTCTGTCCACCCCATGTCTTTTCCGTTAACCCTTGCATTTGTTTTCCTGCATACCTCAGTGGCTGCTTCCACAAATGTCTGTCTTAAATTGTCCCGCTCTTCTTCTTCACTTCGTATTTCTGTGTTAGGCAACTTCCTTTTTATACAATCTTGGAATGTTATTCTTTAATCCTCCTCCTCCTCCAATTCCCAAATCCTGATCTTTGGTTTCTTCAGTACAATTTTAGGGATTTTTACATGTTTTAATTCCACAATTAATAATCTATGATCACCTTCCATACTTTCATTGGAGATTATCTTCATATTCATGACGTATCTTCCCCATTCTCGGTCTGTTGTTATACAACCAATGAGTGTTCCATACTGTCCATCAAAACTATACTGACTGATCTTATGGCTATTCCTCTTCATAAAACATGTGTTTTTTATTATCAGGTTATTTCTGATACCAAAGTCCAACAGTTTCTCTCCATCTTCATTTCTATTGCCATACCCACGTGGGCCCACAACATTCTCATATCCCAATCTATCAGGCACTAATAAATAAACAAATTAATATTGCCCGTACTGATCTGAATGACCCCATTGCATAATATCTCAATGCAATCAGGAATTGCTGCACTGGGGACAAACTCTTCCTGTAGTGTACTCTAACCTATCTTTTATCTCAAGTACTTTTCTCACAAAAGACTGATAACCTATAGGCCTATTACTCTGATGTAAAGCATATCATTACTTCTGCTTCTTTTGTCTCTCAACATTGTGAAAATAGTCTAATAAATAAAACAACTGAGCATGAAACACAAAATCCCCTCCAACCATTTTTATTTTAACACGACAATAAGTAAGTTCACAACTAAGTTTTCTTATTTTTTTATTTTCCACCTTGTTGATAGCAATAAAAAATACTTAGTTGTGAATCCGTTAAAGTGCGATACGGACCATGAAGTTAATTTTATGTAATTAAGTAGGTTAACAGTACGAGAGTACTACGTTAAATTAATGGGTAGTTTAACAGCGTGTTAACGCTAACAAAGGTTGATGAATCAGCTATTCCATTAGAACAGTTTTACATGATGTTAAATTCTTAGCAGAGTTTCATGAAACCAGCCCTTAATGTATTGTACCATTATGCTAATAATAAAATGGAAATATTAAGGAGACCGAAATAAATACAATAAACACAATGTCACTGAAGTCCAGATTAACATCACAGCAGAAGGTATAGAATCACAATGGCCATGTAAACGACCATGAAATGGGAGCTGGATTGTTGAAACAAAAAAAACAAAAAAATAAAATTGACTTCTGAATTGCTTTTTCTGAGAGACACACACAAGTAAGCTGAAAGAATAACATATCACATTAAATCATCACTATAAAAGAAAGAAGCTTATCTAGGAGAAGATCAACAAGAATCTGTAATCCAATTGCCGATATACAGCAAAAATTACATGAAGAAAATTCCAGAAGATTGATCTATAACATCGGAAGAAAACAAGAGTGATACATGCAACTTCAGGCAATCCAAGACAAGAGAAAGAATTAAGATTTAATGAACGGCAACAATATGTATTTAGTATTAAAAACTTCATTTTTTGTCCGTAATGACTCAAGATTTTACAATGCTTGGTAAAGCTAAAGGTTCCACCTATTCAATACATTATCATAATGGTCTGTTTAGAGCAACACATATTTATTTAACTTATTGTAAAATACATCTTTGGGACCGGTTTCGTCAATCCAGTATGCCCATCATCAGCCATTGAAAGTTTAATAGCAAGGAACATTCAAAAAAGTAAAAATATGCTATAGAATCAGTATAGAATGTATGCTTGGCATACTTTTTACAGCAAGTCCTATTCTACATGAAAAACATTAAAAATAGCTAGATAACATTGACCCATTGTATTATACAAGTCTTTTTTAAAAATACAGTATTATTTGGTGCGTCTAAAATTGTTTTTTACGTAATTTGGTGTAGTTGATGTACAGGAAGTTCATATAAAATTGATAAATGATTCTACAAAACATCTGCCATTATTAAAGCACAGTTTTTTGGTTCCTCATGATATGCAACTTATACTGTTTGATAATATATACAGGTTCTTCTTTCTTAAAAATTATTAACAAAACAGACTATGTTTGACTAATATAAGGAGTAGCAGATTTCTGATATGTTTAATCTTGTTTTAGTATTTGAACCTTGCTTCGTAATATTTTTTCAAGATAAATAACTGTTTGGCTGAGGCCGAAACTATGGTTGAGATCTTGAATATTATTTTATATGCCAGGTGGAAGTGGGCAGAAATTAGTATTAATCTCGAACCAGCACGGACCTAAAAAGAAAATTGTAAATCGAGTATGAGTTATTGAGAATGAAACGCGGTACTATAGGAAAGAATTGAAGATATGAAACTCACCTCAGGTTGAATGTGATAGAAAGAGTGAGGAACAAATGCTGAATGTCAAACGACAGCCGGCTGGGAAGTAGGAGAGGTTGTGGTCGCGTGTATCTGTGTGTCAGGGGGGCGTGGGCTTTGTCGGGGATAGTAAGCTAGCGCGCTATGTAATATTTTATGTACTGATTGATTTTTAGGAATTTTTAAACTATTAATCAATGAAATAAGCATGTCAAATAAAATTGTAGGTTTTTCCAAAATATCATTTAGATTTTAATTGGGATTGTAATATTGATCTAGAGTAATGTAACATTGCTCCGTTAAGAGTGGGCCTTTAATTATTGTTTCGATGATGTCCAAGTCCATGTTGATACCGTAAAAATTGTGTTTGTATTCCTGTATGTGCTGGCCTATTGCCGAAAATTTTCTATATTTTATGGCATTGACATGTTCATTGTATTTTTTCAAAAAAGACATGTTATTTGTATAGTACAATGGGTCAATGTTATCTAGCTATTTTTAATGTTTTTCATGTAGAATAGGACTTGCCGTTAAAAGTATGCCAAGCATACATTCTATACTGATTCTATAACATATTTTTACTTTTTTTTAATGTTCCTTGCTATTAAACTTTCAATGGCTGATGATGGCATAGTGGATTGCCGAAACCGGTCCCAAAGATGTATTTTACAATAAGTTAAATAAATATGTGATGTTCTAAACAGACCATTATGATAATGTATTGAATAGGTGGAACCTTTAGCTTTACCAAGCATTGTAAAAACAATATGTATTATTTCATACGAATTGTATCTTATGATTTCATGAACGAGATCGTCATCATGGAGTCCTTCTAAGATGATGGAACGGACTGCCCAAAATTACATAATTTAGCTCAAGATGATCGACAACCCTGATCAATGATGACACTTGGAGGAGCAGCAGTCAACCGCGAGGATCGCATGTAGCAGCCGAGAAGAGACCATCCCAAAAAGGTGGAGGAAGCGAGATAAGTTTGTTTTTCAAAATTTTATGGATTATTTGATAGAAAATAACTTCAGTAGCGTAATTGCAAGTGTCATATAATCAATGTGCCAAACCTGATCTTCAGAGCTAACCTATTTCACGTGAACTTACGAATGATTAGTGTGCTAGTCAGTGTAGATTGGTGAAGGAAGTGATAATGTTATAACCTTAGACAGTTTTGTTAATGCTAATGGAGAATGTACGATGTATTACGAGTAGATATATAGACCCCAAGTCATATTGAAGGTCATATTGGTCATTCGAAGAGTATTGGAGAGGATACATGTTGTATGAAGTTAAGATGGATTCTAAGACATAGTAATATTAATAGAAAGGATGATGGCTGTACAGTACAAAGAAGAAATAGATCCTATGTGAATTATGGGCCAGTATATTAGCAATAACATCGAGAGAAGTTAAATGTTATGAAGAATAAGAGATATTAAGATATGAAATGAGAAATGCACAGTCTACGAAGTGATAAGAGTTGAACAGAATAAATATGGAAATGGAAAAGACATGAAGGTGTATTCGTCGTCAATTTTGAAGAAAGTTGAAATAATTCTGATATTAGATGACATGAGAATAGGATCATACTTGGTATTTATTGTATAGCAATGGTTTTTGTCGAGAAGAGTGTGTAATAATTTACTATGATTACAGGAAGGGCGTAGTACTTATCTTTATGATTATAAAATATGCCAACCCCTGTATCCTAGCCTAGTACATTCCATTACTTAAATCAAGATTCAAGGAGCTCACAACAAGTTTTACAGAGATTAAGGTTCATTCTTAAGTCATTTAACTCCTCTTGCAAAATTTTATGGGGTTTGTTGATGTTATACGGAATTCAAAGATGCTCTTGATCAAATGAACCCTAGAAAAGATACTGGTCTTATTGGCATTTTCATATTTAGTATAGTTTTTTTATTTGAACAATCATTGTCCAAAGCTCTAGACACTGTCGCTGGCTATTACAAGAGGAATCAACCAACACCAAACCCAACTAAGACACAAACCTGTGTTTTCCATCTAAACAACAGAGAAGCTTCCCGAACTCTGAAGGTCACTTGGCAAGGCATAGCATTACAACACTTTCCTACCACGAAGTACCTTGGAGTCACTCTGGATCGTGCCTTAACCTACAGAAAACATTGTTTGAACATCAAGCAGAAAGTGGCTGCTAGAAACAATATTGTGCAGAAGCTAACTGCAACATCTTGGGGAGCACAACCAGACACAGTGAGGACGTCTGCCCTTTCGCTCTGCTATTCCGCAGCTGAATACGCATGCCCGGTGTGGTACAAATCTTGCCATGCCAAAGCAGTGATGTAGCACTCAACGAGACCTGCCGCATTATTACTAGATGTTTGAGACCTACACCTTTGGAAAAAGTGTATTGCCTTGCAGGGATAGCACCTCCCGATATCCGCCGTGAAGTGGCAGCCAAGAAAGAAAAGAGAAAGACGTTGACATCTGAAGCCCACCCTTTGTTTGGATGTGAGCCACCACGCCAGCGCCGAAAGTCTAGGAAAAGCTTCTTGAGAGTAACCAAAACACTTGCAGGAACAGCGCAGCAAGCAAGAATTCAAGAATGGCGTGCTAGAAGTCAACATACAAGTGTCAGTCAATGGATGGCCCCAAAAGAGGAACTCCCTCCTGCCCATGTTACAGATTGGGCGAATTGGAGAGCACCAAATAGACTGCGCTCTGGTGTTACGCGGTGCAGGGTCGACCAGAAGAAATGGGGTTTTGAAGTGGACAGTACCCTGTGTGTATGTGGAGAAGAGCAGGCCACAGCCCATTTGCTGCAATGTAGTTCATGCCCATTCAGTTGCACAACAGAAGACCTGGTTAAAGCGAGGCCAAATGCACTTGATGTCGCAAGGTTTTGGGCTCACATAGTTTAATGTGGCTCTTTGTCACTGAAGAATTTATATTATGATTTATGTTTTTTCTTCAAGTTTAAAACTTATGTATGCTTCTGACACAACACAAATAAATTTGCCTAATTGTACATTAGTTAACCTTGGCATGCACATTAAATTCACTATAAATTTTCTGCCAAGCCTCACTCTTGGCTTTCAGCAGAGATCCATTGGTTGGCTCATTTTCTGTAATACATATAGATTTGGAAACTATCTCCAAAAGAAGACTCTCACCCAACCACTTTATGTTGACTTCACACATCTTGGTTTCCAGCTGTATTCAAACAAAATCTCAGGATTCTGCCCGATTTGCACTGACCGTGACTCAAACTTCATTTTGTTCCATATTGACAGTAAACAGTGACTCTCGTGAGAGTTAAAGTGTTAGCTAAAATATCTCATGAAAGATGATGTTAATTTTTTTTTTTTTTTTTTTTTTTTTTTTGCTAGGGGTTTTACGTCGCACTGACACAGATAGGTCTTATGGCGACGATATGTTAATTTTTAACATGGTGTTAATAAACAGCTTGTTAGTATTCTTTTAACTGAGTTTGAATAAACTGGGCCTTACGAGATTACAGACTGAATACCAGAAATTGGAATGTACAGGGACTGCGCACTAAAGTCTTGGGCTAGAGTACCGTGTATTTGGTCTTAGAACGTTCAAGTCATTCCACAGAAACATTAAAATAAACCCACCACGATGTGTTTCCGTCCGTTCACATCACAACATAAATCAGTGATATAACTTTAATCAGTGGAAAAATGTTTAGTCATAGAAGTTAGAAACATTAATAAATTGTAATTACATTGAATTCCTTTCCGATTTAAAAAAAATCCCATTAGTAACGTGTTTTAAAAAAAAGAAATTATGTATTTTTAACTTTTCATTAATGTTACATTTTGTGTATGAAATGCCAATGACAAAATAACACCCCTGTGTGCGCAGACAAAACATCGCCCTGCACCTAACAACATCGCCATGCATGCATTGCCCTGGACCATGCGTTTATATGTAAAAAGGAGGAATTAAAACAGTGAAATAACTTATTTTCTGCACAGTCTGCAAAAATGTATTTGAATTATTCTGCAGAATGACTTGATGAATATTTTAAGATGAAACACATTGCACCCAGGTAGGTGCTCGAGTTTTCAAACTAACTCTGTTGTATGCAAGTGAAAGCTGAGTGGGCTTGGGATATATCTCGTACACACTGGAAGTAATAAAGGTGATTACAGCAAGCATAACTGCTGATACAAACAGATGGGAACAATGTAATACCAGAAAAGCTAGATTAGAAATGAACATGTTAAACAAAGAGGTCATGTGAGATGAACAGAAGAATAATATCCGTTTGGACAAAGATATAATCCAAGGAAAAAAAATCTCGGGAAAAAAAATACATTACCACACTGTATCAAGGTAAGAAGAAAATAGTGGCTAAACGAGAAAAAGAAGGATTAAGTCGGAGGATGAATTAAAGAAAATGAAAACTCAAACTACCTGTTCCCTGCAAGGATAAAACTGCGCACATTCAGATGTCCTCTAACACTTGGAAAAGAAGCCAAGAAAGCTTATCAGTCCTTACCCAAACTCTAGGTGAAAGAAAAACAAAGGTTGCACAAGAATTAGCAATTTTTTTTTTTACAATTTGTTTAACGGTGCACCAACACAGATAGGTCTTATGGCAACAATGGGATAGGAGAGGCCTAGGAGTGAGAAGGAAGCGGCCATGACCTTAATTAACCCATATGCACCCACCTGCCCTGTGCGCTGACATTGCTAGGAATCCGCCAATATTTTAGTAAGCAACCTTGGTGTTGAAAGTTTCGGTTATAACAGTACAGTGGGTGATTGACTGCATGTATTATCACGGGACCTCTGTTTTATATTATTGAGAAATTCCACGCTATTGCCCATGACACAAAAAACAGAATACAGAAATATAAAACACAAAAATTCCCTTTGAAAACTTATTATATGACTAATTATAATTAATTATATGACATGAGCCTAACATTTGCCTGATTTGGAAATAAGGAAATAATGGGAAACCATTCACGAGGCAGCGAATGATGAGATTCGAACCTACTATCTCCCAAATACAAACTTACAGCCGTATGTCTCACTCGGCATATTATTATTATTAAGATTCGGTCTGAGGATCAGTGCTGAAGTGTTCGCACCCAGGCACCAAGATCGTAGGTTCAAATCTGGTAGTCGTAATTGGATCTTTAGGGGCGGGAGAAAGTCCATTTGGTATTCCATGTCGTACGATATTACTACACGAAAGATCTCTGGTGTTACATTCCGTGTTCATTAATCCACAGGATCACTAATAACTTCTTCCTCACTATCATTGCTTACATCAGAGCTTTTGAATTGCACTATTACTGAGCATATCGCTCGAGCAAGCAACTTCCTTCTCAGCCATATTATCAACAACAGAATACCGATTTCTCGATCGATATTTTAATCAATTCTCTTTGCCAAAGAAGCATACCAGAGCACTCTGGTGAAACTTCGAGACACCAAGAACATATTTCAAGTAGAAATGTTTGCAGAAAAAGCCAACAGATGTCACAAGCATCTCCAATATGCGACCTTGCACCCCGGCGTATCAGGCCGCTGGCCCTGCTGCTCGAGCGCGTATCAGTCTGCTTTCAGGTGCATAGGAGTTAAGGTACAGCCCCAGCATTTGCCTGGAGTGAAAATGGGAAACCACGGAAAACCATCTTCAGGGCTGGCGACAGTGGGGCTCGAAACCCCTATCTCCCGCATGCAAGCTCACAGCTGCACGCCCCTAACTGCTTGGCCAACTCACCCGGTGGCAAAATCTTTAAACTTGAAATTATAACTTTTAAGAATGATTTGAGGGAATGAAGTTCCAGAGATAACTGCCTTGATGAAATAAGCCGACAAGGTCCTGGAAAGAGAGATGTGATCAGTTTTTGAATACTGGTGAAGCTTATGTGGAAGCCATACTTTTTAGTGTTAACTTTAAAGCTTTTCAACCTGCCAAAAACGCATGGACCTCCCCTCACTTCAACCATCATCTTCACAGAACACTTTTTGCATTAGAGCTTCATGAATCCCATAGAAAGCTAAAAAACACCTACATAAAAATAGTTAAACAGAATCCAATACATATCAAGGAACTTCCCAAAGACACGCCCAGTTCTACCTCAACATTTATATCAAATGTTCTAGGCTACTGTATTTAACTTCCTCTCTTCTGCCGCTTTTCCCGCACCTGTGGGGCTGCGAACTGTGTCACACATGTGAATTTGGCCCTGTTTTATGGCCGGATGGCCTTCCTGGCAGCAACCCTATGTAGAGATGTATATTCAGAATTTCATGTACTGTGGTGTTTGGTAGTGAGGTGTGATGTGTGAACATGAAGAGGAGAGTGTTCAGAAAGCACAAATGCTTAGTCCCCGAGCCAGAAGAATTAATCGGACACGATTAAAATCCCCGACCCGGAGAAGAGTCGTACTCGGACCGCCTGAACTGAAGGCCTCAAGGCTGACCATTCACCCAAAGAGTCAGATATGCTACTGTATTTAACACTGCTCTGAAACAAAGACTTAAAGCAATATGAAAATAAAAGTAAAATAACTTATAAGACAATCATCTCTATGCAATTAAAAATGGAAAGTTGCACCTGTGCAAGTCACATCCATTACCTTCTGTAATTTAGGCTAATATTGTGGCACAGATGAAGGAATTTAATTTGAAAATTTTTTATGATGTTAGAACTTACAGCTAAATACGAAGAGAGACAGAGCCAATCATTACCAAACATTCTATGGCTTATCAAAACTAAATGCTTCAGACTGTCTTCTGAAAGGGACTAATTTCATTGAATTGTACAATAAAGAAGCTTTATAAGAAGAGTTGTGGTCTCAGAGATGGTTTGTGTTGATTCAAAGTTGTGATGAATGTTGGCACCCACAGTTCAAGAGTTTTACCAGAATAGTTTCAGTAACATGTTAAACACGTTTGTTGTCTTTAAACAGTGCACAGGAGCCTTTAAGAATTTCATACGACTGACGAAACTACGAAATTTTAACTTATTTTATAATAGAATGAGACTATTAAAAAAAGATATCAATGAAATTTTCCTTCATTACCTACTTCGAAGTACGAGCGACTGGAGTGAAATAGGCAAACTAAAATGCCCTTATCACACAACGGATATAGGAATTAAACTATAACCACACAAAACCCTTACATTTCTCTATCAACATTCTCAGAATCTTTTACCCTCAACAGGAACCTTACACATCAATTCTTAAGCAATCATCCGAACATTTCATCACTATCCAGTCTATCTTTAGGTTATACACTTCTCAGAATACGTTGAAGATGACATGCAGGAAGTTGACGACTAGATATTTTGGGGAAGACGAATTATAAGCACTACACATACCAATAAATTACATCACAGGATGATAAAGCAACTATCTTGCATCTTCAGAAAATAGCTATATTGAATATAATCCAAACTTCTGAAAGAAAGAAATGAGAAAAACTCTTAATAACCTCTGATTTTCAGTCGCCATGAAATTCATAAAAACAAAAAAATAACAACTCAAGTCAGGGAAATTTGAAATTTGTTTCCTCTAATTTTCATAACAGAACACAACAGAATGCACGCCGTTCGTAGCAGTGCACGTACATCAATAATTAAAATTGTAAGACCCTTGAAGAGCACATGTAACACAGAATATGGCCTACAAGATATCAAAACTACGCAATCTAACAACATGTTAACTGCGGATAAAACGTACTCGAGTTTACCTCGATTGCAACTACAGACAGGTTCATCAACTTTCAAAAATCAGTAAAACGTTGTTAGCCATTTTCACGATGCTGTAAACAAATTTTTAGCAAATACACAGAGCAATAGCCTAATTTTTCGAGGTACTTGCTGAATAAAACTGCATATTGTCATAACATCCACCGCCTTCTTCAAAAAATTGAGCGGTATATACTGCAATCTAGCTGCATGATGACAGAACAAACAACAGCCCCAATTACTTATTCCTTGGGATAATTTCCACATGTGGGTAAAACCCAAAGAGGATTTAATAGGATTAGAAAATAATACGAGACCAGAGACTCTTTGTCCGTTCTTCTTCTTCTTGGTTAGTTTTTGGACATCGTCGTAAGACGCTACGTCCAGTCACTGGTTTGCGGGATAATTAATGTCAAATACAGTAAAGACAATACACGACACTGAGCGAGATATCGAGGGACAGCTATTGGAGCTCACTCTAGCGGATAGACCTGAACGGTACTGATTCTGTCATAAGAGCACGTGTATTTTTGTGTGAAGTTTTTGGTGTTATTTATGCGTTTTCAGTGAGTTGACATAATTAAATAGTAGCGTGTGTCATTCCTTCATATCTCCTCTCAACATGAGGGGAAAGGTATGTGCTGTGTTTGGCTGCAGTAATTACGAAGTAGAGAAAAATGCGCGCTCGTTCTTCAGGTTCCCTCGTGACAAGAACATGTAAGTAATATTGTGTTTGCATATATATTCTTCCAGTGACAGAGATTTTTATAGTACTTCATAATCTTCTGACCTGCTCGACCCATGTTTTAACGGGCTTAAAATATAATACGCATATTTTATTGTATAGTGCAGCAGTTAACCTTCAATACCGATGTGTTGTTGTAGGTGTGATCTGTGGGTTTTGAAATGTCACAGAAGCGATTTGTATAAAGTGTACAAGAAAGAAGGGACGTTACGCTTGTATAACAATTATAAGATCTGTTCAGATCATTTCCAGGCCAGCGACTTTAAAAATCCTCGACTATACAGCCAAGGATCTGTTACATTTTTACTCTAATTGTACGTAAATATTCCTCAAAGCATCACTATCGACAACATTTTCAAACTTTTCTTTCTTTTATCCCTCTTCTCAGATTAAAGCCGGGATTTTATAGATTTTCTTTCTGTTAGTAGGCTTCATGTTAAGAGGAAAATTGTCCAGCTATTAAATGTTAATTCATTGCACCATATGTGTAAGGAATGTGCCGATATTTTTATTGACAAATGTCTTAATGTGATGATACATTGTTTTTAAATGAGGAAAAAAGACAAATCCAACCGTAAGATTTCAGGCAGGTATGCTAAAGCTAAAAAAGTAATGCATAAATGAAAGATCAAGCCATTTCATAGCAGTCCATTTCAAACCTTGTTTATATGTCTAATTTCAGTCTTTGAATAATAACCTTTTAAATAATTCTTCATTCATTTATCCAGAATTGCTTTAGCAACTTCGAAGTTAATATCTCAATACCACTGTCTTTCTAGACATAATTTATTTATCCATTTCCGTATATACATTTCCATTGATATTTGAATTTAGCGCGATTTGTTCAGGTCAAGTCACTAGGAGCGCCACCGTCGAATTGTCTCCCATTTAGCAAGGCGAAATCCGTAAGTGTCGTGTATTGTCTCTACTGTATTTGTTAATGTCTAGGAGAGGTACCAACATTAGAAGAAAGTAGTACACTACAAGATAGTAGGGTTAGCTATGTAATGAAGCTAATGACAGCCGGGAATAATGAAACTGAGGAAAATACCAAGAATATGGAGGCGAAACTATCTAGGACAACACAAAAACACTGGGACACAGGGTTCTAATGCTTCACGTCTGTGTGGTCTGCCACGACGTCTTACTACGAACAAAACAGACCGGACCATAAATAAGGGTTAGGATGCAAAAGTTCGTACCTATAGGGAAGGAAAAGGTTACAATTGGATGTTACAGGTAACTAAAAAATTAAGTATTAAGTCTACAACGCGAAAAGTCGGTTGAAACACTAAACACGAAACATTTAACGGCAGTTGGTAACCCGCATGAAGAAGCTTAGCTATGAATTCTCGACGGTGATGTTCATATGTCTGACACTGAAAAAAGATATGGTTGACAGTACCTACTGCCCGACCGCATGGACATAAGTTACTTTCGATAAGATTAAGGCGATAGAGATGAGCAGGCGTACACACATGATTTAAGCGAAGCCGTATAATTGTAGTAATATGACGCCGAGTGTAGTTACCAAAGGCGAACCACGGTTTATTAGGAATATCAGGCATAAGCGTGAATAAGTGCTTACCTTTCAACTGGGAAGTTCGACGCCATTCTGCACACCACTGATCGTGGATGAAGTGACGACAGTGTTCCCATAAGTCTGTGTGTGGAACTGCGATATAGTAATCCAATCCAGTACCCTGGGCAGCCTCTTTAGCTAGGATATCCGCTGTGACGTTACCGTGTATTCCAGAATGGCCCGGAATCCATGCGAATAATACTTTAACATTACGGAGGAACAAGTCATAGCTTAAATTACGTAAATTTTGAATGTACCAATTATTGGTATGTTCGGGATTGTCTAAAGCCTTCAAGGTGCTTAAGGAGTCAGTACAAATGAGAGCTTTTGATATTCCAGAATATTTTATGTACAATAAAGCCTGGCGTATGGCGAAAATTTCAGCCGTGAAAGAAGAAGCGAGGTGTGGGAGAGTGAATTGTTTGTTCATAGCCAGTTGGGGGGAGTAAAATGCAGCACCTACACCAGTAGGGGATAGAGTCTTTGAACCATCAGTGTAAAAAATAATATATTGCTCTTGGTTATACCTATTGAACGCAAATTGAAATAAACTGGTCGTGACATGGCTATTTGTGCGTAGTATTGGAGGACTAGTTTCGAAGATAGTGTGAAGAATATCAGGTTTAAATGTACTAGCTCGAAAAGGTATAGAGTATTTCGGGTGGTTTAACGTTTGTACCATGCTAGTACGAAAGTGACCGAATTGGTTAAATGCCCATAATAGGGCCGGTTGATGTTCTTCATTAACATTCCGATTTTGATAATATTCATGTAATAGCTGTAGTTTCGGGATGATTGGGTGGCGATATTTATTTAATTTGTTAAGAAGATATTTGCTAGCGAGTAGTCGTCGTCGAAATTTTAATGGCGGTTCCGATGCTTCAGCTAAAAGTGCATTCGTTGGGGAGGAGGACATAGCCCCCATGATTAAGCGGAGTATTTTAAACTGAAAGGTATCAAGTTTTCGTAGTTGGCTATTAGATGCTATATCAAGAAAATGACAGCCATATTCGTATACTGACCGAATGATATTTTTATATACCATAAGAAGGATATATGGATCCGATCCCCAGGTGCGTTTAGTGAGAGATTTAATGATAAGGAATTTAGTTCCTAATTTGGAAAGAATATATTCGATATGTTCTTTCCATAGTAATTTGTTATCAATTTTAATGCCTAAATATTTGATCGAAGTTTTGATACAAATCTCATAGGAACCAAAGGTAATTGGAGTACGATCATAATTTCGTTTCCTCGTAAAGATCATTACAGAGGATTTTTGAAATTCGATTTCTAAGTTATGCTGTAGAAGCCATCTATGGAGGATCGGTAGTGTACGTTCAATGGTAGTACGGGATTCAAGTGCCGATGCTTTAATGGAATAAATAACTATATCGTCAGCATATTGTAGGATCCTAGCCTGTTGAGAAATCACCCGCTCTAAGTCAAAGGTATATAACAGATATAAGATAGGGCTCAAAATATCACCTTGTGGGAGACCTTTAGAAGTGTATCGAGAATCGAAACTCTGGCCATTGGTCTGTAAAAAAATGTGACGATTGGTGAATAATTGCCGTATGATATTAATAAACGAAAGAGGAAATTGCCACTGATATAATTTGGCAAGAAGTACACCAATGTCCACATTATCATATGCTCCTTTTATATCGAGAAAGATAGCCGTCAAAACGTCACCTCGACTGCGAGCGAGTAATAAGTCTGTAAAAAATATATTAAGAGCGTCTGTCGTACTTCGACCTTTCAAAAACCCAAACTGATACACTGGAAGTATATTATAATATTCTAAACACCATAGAAGACGGTGCAAGAGGATTCGTTGAAAAGTTTTACGAAGGCAGGAACCCAAAGCGATACCTCTATACCCGTTTGGGTCATGAGGATGTTTACCTTGTTTTAAGAGGGGTAAAATTTGAAAATCGTTCCAATCGACAGGAATGGCATGGCTGTTGAGTATGGCGTTAAATGTAGTTAGCAACGTTTGCTTAGCGTGGAACGGTAGATATTTCAACATTTTATAGGTGATAGAATCTCTACCCGGGCTAGTATCTTTTCGATGTTCGAGTGCCATATCTAGCTCATGGAGGGAGATATTCTGTAATAGACTAGAAAATTTGTCGGAGGAAGGTATTAAACTATATTCATAAGAAGGTTCCACGTAATCGGGTGTTAGTTGGTGGTAAAATTGGGCAATTCCTTGAGGATGCGATTGAGAAACAGAATTTGTATGAGTATTACTTAAATGTTGGATGGCTGCCCATATATCTTTGAGAGGGGTTTGTCGATTGATAGATGTGACAAATACTTTCCATGCTGTTCGTCGTTTTTCATTAAAAATAGTCTGTATAGAAGCGACTATTTTTTTATATTGGATATAGTGATCATAGGAGCCAGATGTTCTATAAACTTTTAAGGCAGCTTGTCTACGACGAACTAGAGACGCACACTCGGAATCCCACCAACGAATAGCATTTCTCTGCATTTTAAAAAACCGCTTGTGTTCAATAGGATGATAAATATCTAAGTAAGAATGAATAAAGGATAATAGTAGATCATAGTCAAGAATATGGGGAGCTGGAAGTGTAAAACGGATTTTATCTGCAAGAAAGGTCGTGAATAGCGTAGAATCAAAAGAGTGGAGATTACGGGATGCTGTAAAGTGAGAGACATTCCTGATAACCTGTGGGCCGATATCGATTAGAATGGGAAAATGGTCGCTTTGATGGGTGTCATAAATTACATTCCAATTGGTTTTATGTGCCAAATCTAGGGTGCAAATAGTGAGATCTACTGCACTTTTATTAATGTTAGGAGCTGTTAACCGAGTAGGAGAACCGTCGTTGAGGATAACCAGTTCCTGTTTTACGGTGATCCGTTCAATATTCCGCACTTTGGGGCAACTAGATATGCTCCCCCAAAGAGGATTGTGAGCATTAAAATCTGCACCGATTAGGGTGTTGTTTTGTGAGAATTGTGAAAAAAATTTGTCCCATTGGACATAGGTACCTTTTATCCACGGCGGACAGTATATGGAAACCAAGGTCCAGTCTTGAATTTTTACTACAAGGGCTTGAGTGCCCGGTATGATATAGTTTAATGGAGCGTCCTGAAAGTAGATGTCTTGTTTGAGTAAAATGCATGTGCCTCCAGAGATGGGTGCATCATGCCGTATGACCGTAAAACCTTTCATACGAAAATGAAAATGAGATTTTAACCAAGTTTCGCTCAAGAAAATTACCGCAGGATCAAAAGAATTTATTAAACTCACTAATTCATGTTTCTTATTTAATATGCTCCGACAATTCCATTGCAGTATCCGCATGGTTTACTTGACATTAGGGGAAGGTCCCATGAATTGAATAAACGCGTCATATACTTCTTGTAGCTGAAGCTTCCCTGGGTCGTTTGAGTCCATTTTTGCGATGAATTCTGCAAAGCCGTTAGCGAGTTTTCGCTGCCGTTCAGCAGAAATAACGTTTAATTGACAAGGTAATTCCCGGACAGAGGGGGATGCCGATATTGGCGCGGGGGGAGCCGAAGGTTGCCCGTGAGGACTTGGCTGCAGGGATGTACATGCAGGCTCGTTAGAAGTAGCAGGTATCAAACGCACGACTGAAGTGCCAGAATGTTCTGGAACCGTCGTCGGATTACTGAGCAAATTAAGATATGATGCCCTGTCATAACCTGGTTTAACGGGTGGGCGGGAAGGGTTACTAACCACCATAGTAAATTTACGCTTTCGAGGGAGATTTTCGTCCGATTGAGATGATCTATTAGGTAAAGGAGGAAAGTGTTGGGGCATCAGAAGGGGGTTAGATAGGGACTGTAATGGGGCAAAATAGTTTTTCACTTCGAAATAGGATTTGTTTTCAACACTCATAATGCGTTTAATTTCTTTTTGTTGTTTGTGGATTTCACAATGATCTGCTCCCGCCGGATGATTTCCGCCACAGTTAGTACATTTAACGACTTGGTGTGTGCAATCTTCAGTAGAATGGGTAAGGGAACACTTTCCACATCGCGGCTCCCTGGAACGACAATTAGTAGCGGTGTGTCCATACCGCTGACATCGTTTGCATAATAAAGGAGAGAATATAAAGGCCTGAACCTCTAACATGACTTTAAAAATGGACACACTTTTCGGAAGTTGTTGACTCTCGAATACAACCTTCACAGTACCTGTAGGGATATATTCAGTTTTACCGTCCTTAGATGAACGTCTATTTAGACGTTGGACCTTCACTACAGGATATGGTGAGTCTAAATAGGTGAGAATGTCGGATTCAGAAATAGTAGTGTCTACTCCACGTATGACCCCTACTCGCTGAATATTCGAAGACGGAATAAAAGCCGTCAATTTCTTGTCCGTAAGAATGGGATGAGAAAGAAAGGCGTTGGCAGCCTTACTAGACATGAAAGTAACTTGAATTCTATTTCTTCCCTTCCTATGGATGGCCTTGACGTCACCAATATGCCTCTCGTAGAAAATCCGTCCCAGAGCCATAGGGTGAATATGTCCTATTTTATTTTTAGAGTCAATCGATTCGACAAAGACTATATAAGGGCCAAGATGAGTGGTAGAATAGGTAGCTACAGGAACTTGCGGACGCTGGTCCGAATCACGTATTGTATCGTGAGAACTGTCTCGTTGGGTAGCAATATTACTAACGTCCATGGGTATATCCTTACAAACTGCACCTTTACCAATATCAGGAGGTCGGCCTAAAGGGCCACCGCCACTATCTACAGACATAATAGGCCAAAAAGGAATTACCCAACACAAGCACCAGAACAAACACAAAAGAAAAGTACTAGGATACAAACACAAACGTAAAACACTCTACTTATCGACAGACAGGAAAAAGCCGCTGCACCAGTGACCGGAGCGAGACGTGTGCACCGCACAACAGCCAAACACCGAATGACTCTTTGTCCGTTAATTAGTGTCCAAATGGCAGCCATTGCCTCGGGTTGCGGGCCCAGGCACAGTTCTGCTTGGACCAGCGTCGTGCAAGTCAGGGCAGCTACAGAGCTCTCGAACTGAGTGTACGCTCTAAGGCCCCATTCACAATGCAAACGTAACCGTAAACTTAACGACGTAACGTAACCGTAAAATTAACGTAAAATTTGTGGTATTCACAATGGAGGAACGTAACATTAACGTAAAGAGTACACCGCAGCCAATCAAAACACTGCCATGTTATTTAGTACGGAAGTCAGGTTTTGGGCTATCTCGCAGTTTTATATTTCAATACCTCGATGGAATCAAACAACGTGGTAGCGGAATTCCTATTACTTCAAACATCTATTGCTTTGCTCCTGGGAGCTGTGTAGGCCTACGGTACCTGAAAAAGCAATCTAAACAACGGTGCAGAAAATGGGTTCATCCCTTGAATCAAAGAAGGTTATCTCAGGGCGATTTCGGTTATCTACTGTAAGAAATGACCCTCATCAGTTCGTTTTGGACATGCGGATGAAACTTGAACTGTTTGCCTTTCTTACGATTTGCTTCCCCTTTTGTAATGAAAAGAAATGTAAGGTCTCCTTTACCGACATCTATGACCCTATCTATCACACCCCGATAAGATGTTTGGATCTATTTGTTTGGATGATATCGTTTTCGTAAACTAGTAGTCCATCATAATGTTAAGAAACATACAGGGACACTGTTTTATTTATGACAGGGATTGTCTCTCGTCCGTTTGCCAGCGCTGCGAGCTTGTCCCCCGCCATTTATTGTCAGATTTCATTACTACAGGATATTAATTTCCACCTATTATTTTTCGGTACAGCGTATGTGTAATTCTTTTTCCTTCTATCATACATAGCCTATACACAAAGACTATTTTGAAAGAGAATTACAAGTGTTTCGTCGAAAGAAGTCATTATATCGTGCACAACACACAATGTTTACCTCTGCTCTGATTGGCTGGTTCTTAAAGTTAACGTAAAATTAACCGCAAGAGCTTGGAGTTTGCAATCCCTTAATTTTACGGACTCGCAGTTAAGTTTACGTCGGCGCATTGTGAATGGATCCATTAGATAAGATGGCCGCTAACTTCTAAGTTAACGTTAATTTTAAGTTTACGTTACGTTACGTTTGCATTGTGAATGGGGCTTAACGCGTCTGATTTTACTTTTGCGTAAGCAAATACAGTAGAGACAGTGGCGCTCATAGTGGCTTGACCTGAAAATTCACGCTAAATTCAAATATCAAGGGAAATGTATATACGGAAATGGATAAATAAATTACGTCTAGAAATAAAGTGTTACGAAGATATTAACTTCAAAGTTGCTAAAGCAATTTTGGATAAATGAATGAAGAATTATTTAACAGGTTATTATTTATTTAAAGACTGAAATTAGACATATAATCAAGATGTGAAAGGGCTTGATCTTTCATTTATGCATTTTTTAAGCTTTAGAATTCCTGCCAAAACGTTCAGGGCCAGATTTTTCTTTTTTTTTCTCATTTAAAAGCATTGTATCGTCATATTAAAACACTTGTCAACAAAAATATCGGCGCATTCCTTACACACATGATTCAATGAATTTACATTTAAGAGCTGGACAATTTTCCTTTTAACTTAAAGCCTACTAACAGAAAGAAAATCTATAAATTTAGCCTCAAACATATTCAAACTTTCCCTATAAGCAATACTTGCAATAATGCCATCACATTCGGGTAAAGCAAATTAGTATCATCATATTGTTTCAACAAAATATGTACATTTCTTAAAACACCCATATTTTCTTCAGTGCTTGACAACGTATTACGGCATTCCAAATGGGGTAACTTGGAACACAACCAGCCACACTCATATGCATATGTATTTTACCTGAATTAAATCAAACCCACAGATCACACCTACAACAACACAACGGCATTGAAGGTCACCTGCTGCATTATACAATAAAATATGCGTATTATATTTGAAGCCAGTTAAAATGTGGATCGAGCAGGTCAGAAGATTGTGAAGTACTGGAAAAATCTCTTTGTCACTGGAAGAATGTATATGCAAATACAATATTACTTACATTTTCTTGTCACGAGGGAAACGGAAGAAGGACCACGCATCCTTGTCTACTTCATAGTTACTGCAGCCAAACACAAAACATACCTTTCCCCTCATGTTGAGAGGAGATATCAAGGAATGAAACACGCTACTATTTAATTATGTCAACTCACTGAAAACGCGTGTGAATAACACCAAAAACTTCACACACAAATACACGTGCTCTTATGACAGAAATAGTAGTTCTCAGGTCAATCCGCTAGAGAGCTCTAATAGCTGTCCCTCAATATCTCGTTGAGTGTCGCGTATTGTCTCTACTGTATTTGGTGTAAGTGACTACCTGATAAACTCTTGACAGTGGTGACAGATAGGGTTGTTCAATATATATTATGTTCATAGTTAAATGATCATCATGACAGTGGAAAGGAAGAATACGATTGTGATCAACTTCGCCGAAAGGAACACGCCCCGACCAGCCCCATACGAAGTGCATGACTGGATTTTTGACACCTTGCAATTAGAAGAAAGTGACATCGAGATGATCCAGCTTAATGGTATATCGCGGCAAGTATACATAAAATGAAGTAGCAGGAAACAACTGAAAAACTGCTACAGGATTATGCATGTGAGCACTCCTTCTTAAACAGTAATGGGTTCTGTACCAAAGTGACTATTGATTCTGATGGAGGTACCTCATAGAATAATAGTGGAACAGATTACTAAATATGGGACCATTTCTTTGATTCAGGATGAAATGTGGAGCTCAGTTTTCCGGTACAAGGTTCATAATGGAGTACGAGCAATTCGACTAAAGCAACATATACCGTCTTACTTAGATATTGGTGAGCATAAAGCCCTCATCAGTTACGAAAGTCAGCCTACTAAGTGTTCGTCTTGTAATGCAGTGGGACACTTACGGGGTCAATGCCCACGACGTAAACAACCTGTCCAGCTAACCGAAGAACCTGCTAGTCCCACCTGGGCGACTTTGGCGAGCGGGAAACTGCCGACACAGCGCAGTCCGCTGCAAGCTACGCAGCTGACTCCTGGAGACAATTCACACAGTTCTTCACCTAGTGACTTACACGAAGCTACACATGAAACAAAAATGATCACCAGAACACTATGCTGGCCACTTCTGTGACGCACAGGGAGACAGAGTTGTTAGATCAACAGGTGGGGGATCAGATAACTGAGAACGACAATTCTGATAATAGTAATCAAATACCGCAACCGGAAAGGCTACCAACGATCGAGTCAGATGCATTGCTGCCAACACAGCTACCCCAAGAAACAAATCATAATCAGTTACCCCCAACCCTATGGCACTACAGCCATTGAAGGATCTTGGCCTACCAAGTGATCGCTGCTCAGCTCGAAGGCCTGCAGATTACGAGGTGTCGTGTGGTCAGCATGACGAATCCTCTCGGCCGTTATTCTTGGCTTTTTAGACTGGGGCCGCTATCTCACCGTCAGATAGCTCCTCAATTCTAATCACGTAGGCTGTGACCTCGAACCAGCCCTCAGGTCCAGGTAAAAATCCCTGACATGGCCGAGAATCGAATCGACGTCGGGGCCTCCGGGTAAGAGGCAGGCCACGGGGCCGGCATAATCAGTTACCCAGCCTCCAATGAATCAGGATATGGAAACAGAGGACGGAGATGTATTGACACCACCAACATCCGTCAAAGACAGTAACATGCAAAGTAGGGAAGAGCATAATATATCACTGACCTTCGAAAACGAGAGACCCCGTCGGTAGAAGAAATTGAAATTACGGAACTCATGTTAGCCACAGGGATCCTAGGTTAAAGGGGCCGGCAGATGGCACTGGCAAAAAGAAAGACACTAAAATTATCAAACATGTTCCCAATAAATAACTTCAGCACTCGTCTCCATATCCAAACTAAATATTATGACTGGCGCTGTGTTATTTTCCTTTACCGTTCTGCTTCTTCATTCCGTAGCGTCCAACGAGCTAGAATAACATAGAGGGGTTACATGCCCGACATCAGCGCTCCCTGCGAAAACAAGTTGATAAAGGGCAGCCATGTTAACGGTTGTCAATACAAAGCGAGCTGCCGCGAGAACATGTGTTGAGATGACAGGGAAATTGTGCTGGCAATTTAATTTCGTAAGTTTTCGTAAGTTTTGAAGAAGTGGAAAGATAAATTCTCGCTTTCAAGAATGTCAGCCGTATGCACAGTGTACAGTTGTACTAATCAGAGTAATAAAACCAAGGATATATCGTATTTTAAATAAGCATTATTGAATGATAGGCGAGATCACTTTTTGTAATTTCTATTTGTTATTAAATCCATTTTAATGCTTACACAGCGGAAGTACTGGCAGCCACGATAATTATGTATCGGATTACATTTCAGATTTCCTTTAAAGAGCAAGGGATTAACGGAATAATGGGTTGTGAGGACGAAAAGATATAAATGGTATTCCAACAAATACAGTCGCTTACGCTCTGTACATTTCAAAGATGAGTATGTACATCTACGAAACAAATGACCAACGGCGGTTACTAGCAAATGCCGTTCTAAAACTATTCAATTTTCCTTGACATTTACATACAAAGAAAATGGAGCGCCTACCGCCAAAGAAACGTAACCACGAAGTCACCTATTTCAGTCAAAAGTACACCAAGCATTGTAAATACAGTACCGGTATTTTTCTGCTATTTGTGAAACTGATCCAGCCTTTATTGTAGATGTCAGTTGCATTGGTATTTAAAACTAGGCTACACTTCATAATGGACAACTTTCAAGGTTAGCTTTCAGCTAGTAATCACAGTATGATATGGTAATCAGAAAAAATGATTTGCCCATTACATTATAATAAATAATTACATAAAACAATTATATTGGTACAGTACTCATGGACAGCCTCTGTGGTGTAGTGATTAGCGTGAGTATAGCTGCCACCCCCGGAGGCCTGGGTTCGATTCCCGGCTCTGCCACGAAATTGGAAATGTGGTACGAAGGCTGGAACTGGGTTCAACTCCCACCTTAGTCATCCTCGGAATGGTTTTCCGTGCTTTCCCACTTCTCCTCTAGGCAAATGCCGGGATGGTACCTAACTTAAGGCCACGGCCGCTTCCTTACCTCTTCCTTCCAAACTTCCCATCCCCCCACAAGGCCCCTGTTCAGCATAGCAGGTGCGGCCGGCTGGATGAGTTAGTGGTCGTCGTCCCCAGTTGTATTCCCCGACCCAAGGTCCCACGCTCTAGGGCACTGTAGAAGTGGGATCCCTCGCTGAGTCCGAGGGAAAACCAACCTTGGAGGGTAAACGGATTAAGAAATAAATAAAGACAGTACTCATGGGGAAGCAATACCTTTTAAAATATGATCATAATGAGGTTGTAAAGTATTGTAGGTCCCTTTCATTTTAAGGATTTCTGTCATAAATATTTATTTATGTCCACGGTTTTTATTGTAATTTACGCTTAACCACAACAACCAAGCAGATGTAACGCTCTTGTTTCGATTTCGAGGCCTATTCGTATGTCAAAGTGCAACGATTTCGAACTACCCTACAATCAGCTGATCGTGAAATTGGCCTCGTGCCGCAATGTGATAAAGTGGCGGTATTCGCAGTCTATGACTTTTAATACTTTAAACCTTTCGGCTAACGGTCTTCAATTCAGCCCAATTCTAAAATGAGTATTTTCTACACTTTTCTCCATTCAAGAGCCATGCTTCCTTGCTTGTGTGACCACAGGAAACATGGCGGACGTTCGTTCTATTAGCTTCACCCAGGCAGCGCTTCCGCCTCTATGTTATTCTAGCTCGTTGGTAGCATCACTTAAGGCCAATTCACAATTCAAACGTAACGTAAAGTAAACTTAAAATTAACGTTAACATAGAAGTTTGCGGCCATGTTATCTGATGGAACCATTCACAATGCGCCGACGTAAACTTAACTGCGAGTCCGTAAAATTAAGGGATTGCAAACTCCAAGCTCTTCCGGTTAATTTTACGTTAGGTTTAAGAACCAGCCAATCAGAGCAGACGTAAACATTGTATTTTGTGCGCTATATAATGACTTCTTTCGACGAAACACTTGTAATTCTCCTTCAAAATAATATTTGTGTGAATGCATGATAAAAGGAAAAATAATTACAAAGACGCTGTGCTGAAAGAGAATACATGGAAATAAATATGCTGTAGCAATGACATCTGACGGTAAATGGCGTGAAGCAAGCTTGCAGCGCTGGCGACCGGGCGAGAGACAATCCCTGTTTTAGATAAAACAGTGCCCCTATACAGTACATTTCTTAACGTTATGACAGACGACTAGTTTGCAAAAACAATATCATCCAAACATCTCATCGGAGTGTGATAACTAGGAGCATAGATGTTGGTAAATGAGACCTTACACTTATTTTATTAGGAAAGGTGAATCAAATAGAGATAGCGTCAAACAGTTCAGGTTTCATCCGCATGTACAAAAAGATTTGATGAGGGACATTTCTTACAGTAGATTACCGAAATCGCTCTGAGATCTTCTTCGATTCAAGTGATGATCCCATTTTCCGTACCGTTGTTTAGTTCGCCTTTTTATGCATTAATACACAGCTCCCAGGAGCAAAGCAAGAAATAATTGAAGTAATATGAATTTCATTACCACGTTGTTTGATTCCATCGAGGTATTAAAATATAAAACTAAGAGATAGCCTATAACCCGACTTC
Organism: Anabrus simplex; assembly: GCF_040414725.1. Lineage (NCBI taxonomy): Eukaryota > Metazoa > Arthropoda > Insecta > Orthoptera > Tettigoniidae > Anabrus > Anabrus simplex. The sequence continues at coordinate 6,937,068 of NC_090271.1, forward strand.
CGTGCTAAATAATATAGCAGTGTTTCGATTGGCTGCTGTGTACTCTTTACGTTCATGCATTGTGAATACCACAAATTTTACGTTAATTTTACGATTACGTTACGTCGTTAAGTTTACGGTTGCGTTTGCATTGTGAATGGGGCCTTAATGCAAATTGTCTGAGAAGTCGCAGCAAACAGGTACTATTACAAGAATTTATTAGAGATTATGACATCGACATACTTTTTCTACAAGAAGTTAACGTCTTTACTTTGCCTTACTTTGGGAACAATTACCAATTTATTGCCAATCCTGGGGAAGACTCGAGAGGTACTGCAATTATATACAAATCTGGATTACACAATAAACTTTGTGAAACACACCCTAGTGGGAGGATCACCTCAATATTAACATAAGTTAACACACTGTACATAAACATCTACCTTCACTCTGGAACACATCGTCGTCACGAGCGAGAGGAATTTCTGACCACACAACTGCCATTCTATTTACGACATTACTACAAAGACTTAATTTTCGGTGAGGATTTTAATTGTGTTCTACACGCAAAGGGCCAGAGAGGAGAATTCAAACCTTCTCCAGCGCTTGAAAGGATATGTCAGGCCTTAGAGCTTCGTGATGGATGGAAAAGTAAACACGGCAATTTCGCACAATTTACATGTCTCCGAGGAGCATCGGCTTCTAGAATTGATAGATTTTACGTAAATCGAGATCTAGCACCCAATGTACATGACATCAGTGTTAAAATAATACCCTTCAGTGATCATCACGCTGTCCCACTGAAGATTCGTACCACTAGGAGAATACCTGTTATCGGGAAGGGATATTGGAAACTAAATAATGCGTTCCTTGATGACGAGCAAGTGAAAGAGAACTTTCAACAGATGTGGTCAAATATGCTCAGTCGTTTAACACAACAGGGACCTTTAATTGTACACAAGTGGTTGCATAAGGTTAAACCGGCGTTTCAAACCTTCTTTAAGAAACATGGAGCAGAAAAAGCAAGTAACAGACGGAAAACTCTGCACTTTTACTACACTATACTAACTGACATTCTAGTGCGTCAACAAGCAGGTTACAACGTAAACAGTCACATAGCCGCATTTAAACGAAGAATAACAGCCATTCAGGAGAACATCATACAGGATTCCTTAGTTAGTTCGTGTTCTAATTCACCCTTAGAAGAAGAAAAAGCTCAACTTTATCATGTAGCCCATGAAAAAAGAAACGGGAAGAGAAAAATAATATCTGCTCTTCACACAGATGACAACAAACGACTCTTATCTACTAAAGACTGTCAAAATGAAACTGAGAAATACTTTAGAGAAACGTTCCGGGACTGTGAGTATTCTCCGCTAGATTCTGTCTCTCGTCGAACAACAACTCAATGATAATGACAGGCAGCAGTTCCTCCGTCCAATTGAAGAAAGTGAACTATTCGAGGCCCTACGAACGGCCAGTAACAGATCAGCACCAGGACCTTTTGGTCTGACTTATTTTTCCTACAAATAATACTGGAACATCATGAAAACAACGCTTTTAACACTAATGCAAATATTGTTCGCTAATCTACAAGATTGCACAGGCGTTAATGAAGGAATTAAAATCCTTATAGTAGGTTATTTCGAAGAGTTCTGGACCAGCCGCAGCCACTGCGCATGCCCGTGCGCTTCCCTCCCTGAAGGGGCCTCTTACTTGCTAAGGCGCGTGCGGAGGGCGCCTCTCGCTGTCAAGGCTACACACAAGTGTGGAATGTCGCTCCTTGCGGTAGCTTTCTACTGCTATGCCTAGGTTCGTGGGCGTGATAGGTAACATCGCTTGTTATAGTACGTAATTGAGTATCCTTTACTGAAAGGTATTGTAAGAGCAAAACAAGTTCACAATTAACCTTACTCTCCTAGTAGAGATTTTTAAAAAGAACCTCTATTGAGTGTAATTAACTGCTTAGTTCAATTACCAAAAAAAAGAAATTCTACCCTACTTGCCTATGTTGGTGACACATTTAGACATAAATCATCATGTTAGATATAATCACATTGTTTACTAAATTTATATATATTTTTGCAGAGGTCTTTTACTTGCTAGGGCGCATGTAGGAAATGTTAACTACACTTACCTGGAGGTCTTTATGTAAGAGGTAAATATTTGTTGAAAGGGGTTGGGGCAAGGTCCTGTGAGTAGATTTGCTTCTAAAACTTACTTGCTGGAGTTCCTCTCACTGCTCAAGATTACTTGCTGGCGAAAGATGAACAGGATGTGAGATTTGTAAAAAAAAAAAGAATCGGCCCTCTCCTCCCCCCTCCCCTTCCGTGAGTAAGTGGAAAAAACACTAAGGTGTGTTTTTAGTGTGGTTGTTGCTACGCAAGATTTGCTGTCTGTCGAAGGTTACCTCTATCATGAAAGGTGAAACACGATGTTCACGCCAGGTTGTAATTTTAAGTGAAGGTCACTAACGACTCTAGCCAACTGGTGAGCAGTGAAGGTCGAGACAAAATGTGGTTAGTTTAATAAAATATTTTCCCCGACTACTTACCTTTAATTATTTTTCGACAGGAAACACATCTAGCTGTAAAATCTTGACGTTAGATACACGCACTGTTTACTAACCTTACATCAATAAATGTTATCTATGAAATATCACTGTACTAGTTAAAAACTAATTTTAAAAACTCGGATAAAGTCTGAAATCAGAGGTTGATTAAGAAATTCCGTTGTTACGAACGCGATAGTATGAATTTTTACACACGGAATAAAACAAAAACAGCTCGCCATTTTTGTTGGATACGTCGTCAACTGTTTGTACTCTTCGAGGTCAAACAGCCCATACATGAGAGTGTCATGTCTGTGATTTCTTATTATCTTTGTCCAAGATGGCTAACACAAATATATTTTTGTTTTAAAAAATGCATTATGATCTCTGAACTAATAAATTAGTTAGGCTAACACATGATGTGCTGTCGCATCAAAAATTATATCGAATATATATGTTTAGCACGGAAGATGAAATAATAAATCGTCTAATGAATTCAGTGAACAAAGACATCAAACACGACAGTGTTTTAACAAAACAAAAGAACGTGCTGCCCACGTAGCCGAAATATTGGTTGAAAAACTGTAAAGCATGGTTTCTTTTAAAATAAAATATTACGAATTATTTCTTAATCAACCTCTCAATTGAGACAGTGTGTGAGCGAAAGCTATAATTTGTCACACCTACACAGGTTGGTGATTTGATGATAGGAAAATAAAATCTGGTAAAGGATTCAAGGTTATAGCATTTGGTTGGTGTAAAAGAAAAAAAATATGTGTATGCATGTATAGGTTAGGATGAATTATTCAAGCAGCTCGAATAATAAGTGGAACATCACACTGTTTTATTTACCTGTTAGTTCAAAATACATGATTAAATTCTTTCTTGCATCCCTCACAGTCCTTAATCATTGGATTAGGGCTGTCAAAATCGTCAACTTCATCTTGTCCTCTGTAACAATAATGTCTGACACATCGGCTGCACACCGCTATTTCCAGTTTCGTTCTTAAATAGAAGGGAGGTTTCTCCCATGCTTCATCTAAATCGTTAGCAGCATATGTTGAGAGAAACCCAGATGGTAAATAGTGAATTAGATGTTGTGGCATTCGAAGTAAACTGCCATGTGTATAGTATGATGTAATAGTCTCACTTACTAGTGAGAAATATATTGTACGTAAAGGATCAGGTTTAATATTTGGTGTACAAATTTCACATTTACACTGGATGTTACTGTTACGGTTCCTCTTCTCACCAAACTCATTCTTTACTTGTTGCTCCATGAATGATGACACGCACACACTGTTGCCAACAAAGACAATACCTTAATATTTATTCACACACTTTTTAAATAGTGTGCTACAGTTAACATTACGTCACACTGACATGGCGTATAGTCCAGTTAGTTTTAAGGTACACTTCCCTTAGCAGTTGCCTAGTGTGAAAATAGCGAACTAGAGAGAATTATTTTATGATTGCCAACGAGGAGGATCGAACTTGCACTCCTCTAGCTAGCTAACTAAAGATCTGAGCGAATTCTTGTTTTATATAAAAAATTTAATGCTAGATGTAAGATAATATCACATTATATTACCAGACGCTATTTTATTGTGTGTAAAATTATTATTTTGTAGACATATGTTTGAAGAAGAACGCTGCTTTTTAGTGTATATCTATCCCGGATGTTTCCTGCAAGCAGCTTTCGCATAAACCGGTTAACGGCTTACTTCTTTCGCGGTCATTGCTGGTCTTGACCGTGCATGGACCACGGTTTCGTCCCCTCAGGCTACAAAAAAGGATGCGTAAACTGAAGTCCGGGACGCCACGCAGCTTACTAGCAGATGTGTATCCAGGCAGGCTGTTTGAAACTAGTTTTGTTTTTTTCAAATTACATGTCGCCGTTAGAACGGGTATATATACTGCGAATCGCTTGCTGTAGGTACGTTAAATTTTCGAAATGTCTGCAGTACAACGTAGCCTTTTTGAAAAAATAGTAGCGCTGCGGGATGTAATTAGACTAAAAGAAGAATGTGAATCAAATAATATTGTGGAAGTAGAGGGTGCATTTGAACGCGCTATTGTGAATAGAATGAGGGAGTTCACTGTCGAAGAGTTTCGGCTCTTTATTAGTGTGTACTCCAACATTATATCACGGCGCCATAGCCCTTATTTCCACCTATTTTTAATTCACAAATTTGATTACTTTCTCTGCTGCGCCTTATTAGCTGAACTAAGAGCGATGATAGACGAAAGTAACGAAGATAATATTGGTGAGTTTCAACTTTTTTTTAATTTTAAGAAATTCGTTTATTGTAGGATCGCGAAAGATTTTAATTTTACATTATCCTTTTCTTTAATATAGTAGAAGAACAAAAAGTAGAAGAGCCTCTAAGAGAAGAATAATTAAATTTATTAGAACCGATATAGGTGAGTGTAAAAAAATATTTTTCTTGCTTTCTTTTCTTTGCTCTTAGGAAGATAAACTTATTAAAGAGAATGTTTTTACGTCACACTAACACAGATACGTAAAGGAGTAGGAAGAAAAGAAGAATCGTAGCTATATGTATTGTACCAGGAAAAGTTTGGGGCGTAAGGCACGAGAAGGATCTCAGGTAGTGGAAGTTGGTTTGGAGCCGGTACAGAGCAGGATAGACCCGCAGGACGAATAATAGATGGTTATACCTTTTTCAAACAATTTATTAATAATGTTAATTAATTCACCACCCTGCAATGTTGATATAGGATTCAAATAATATGTCGAAATCAAAAGGGTTAATGTAAATCTTCTTGAGTGCAATTTGTGAAAATAAATAAATCTCACAGATCCTATAGTCTTTTGCGAAAACACAAAGTGTCAGTTTTCACCTAAAGTCTTTCTAAGTATTATGACATGACATGAACATATTTATAATTGAAAATAAGAATTTGAACTTCTGTTGAGAGTTTCTCAGTTTGTTAGCCTTGAAACTTAGAACACTTGAAACTCCTAAAGTCTTTCTTCTGTGAAATAGATTTTTAAAATAGATTTATCATCAAAAGATAATTCTTGAGTAATGATGGAGAACTACAAAGTATCGTCACACGCAGCACTGGGTAAACCACTGTTCAAGATTGGTAAGAGAAAAAAAGGTCAGTCAGTTTGTGACTACTCACTTATTAAAGAAAACTTGGCTTACAAATACTGATGAGAATCTGGAACATTCCGCGGGTGCGGATGATGACTCGAACTTGAAGTTCCACGTAGAAACCACGTTGACGTCATAGATGAAATGATGTTGAAGGTAGCTGGATCTTGTAGAATTTTCTCAAGATTTCTGCTGCTCGTGGACATGATTTTAACACACGGAACATGCAAGTAGTATTGACAGATGCTATCGTTCACTGTTAAACACAGTCCAATTTGTATGTTAATTTTAGGACGTCAATTGAATGATCACAGTCCTTGTTGCAAAAAACAACACTATTTTAAATCGTCACTGAGAACGTCCAACACAGTGCAAATACGTAATATTTCTCATTACCGTCTCTGACCACAGTCTTTGAATCGTTATCCTGACAGATAACACTGATTCTCTAATGTTGATAGAACTATATTATTTTAGAAAAGGTTCTTAACTTTCACTAAGTTTATCACTGTAACACGCCATGACCTAATATGGCACATAAATAAAGAGACACAGTCCAAGGATGTGCTATGTTAGAAAATAAGTTCTAGAGTAGTTAGCGTTACTGTACACGACAGTTTCTGTTGGTAATTTAATATTGTGTGAAATTAATTAAGTCCACACGTCATGTTCTAGTTTGTGAATGTCCAATATATAACTTCGAACTTCACTGATTTCGTACGTGTTATAATTCGAAATGTCTGTAAATTATATCGTAGTCGCGGCACAATAGATTACTTAAGGTGCGACGTCCTTTTTCAAATACGATGGCGATTTACTATCTCGTAATTTCGTCTCCGCGAAACACGACGGAAAGTAATGTCTTCGTGACTGCACGAACATACTATGCGAGGGCTAGTCTCCCCTCTCCCTTACTCATACACATATACACTGCTAGACTGGACTGCTTACAATGAACTGAACTCAAATCAACACCACCACCTGTTAACCTTGACCCAGTGGCATATATAGCTGGCGCAGGGAGGGGTAGTTTCTCTCGGCCATGTGACGGTGAGTGCGTAATTTCTGTTAGATTTTAAATCATTATAACTCAGCAACCATGGGATGGATTAATTTGAAATTCACTGGGATTAATTTTTATGACGTCCACTACAATTTAGCGTTTGTTCCATTAAAATTGGTACAGGCGTTGAGAACTTGCGAAAAGAAAGATATTTTCGAGAAATATCTCTAGGGGAGGTGAGCTTTGAACGATAGGTGACGTCACTTGACTCCGCCTAGCGCACTCGTGGAGTCTGGTATATACTGGAACATTCTTTTACTTAGATGTTCATACGTCGGACGGATCTTATATGCTGGAACAACATTTCTTTTGATAACTATGGACCAGGACCTAGGCTTTCCTGGTACAGTATATATTTAGGAAAGAAAGAAGGGAGTCAATTTTTAGGAAGAAAAAAGAGGTTATTTTTAGTTAAATTTTATTTAATATAATTTATTAAGATACACGTTACATAAATGTTTCAAATTAATTTTGCATAGTTGAGGTGAAAATATCTTCTTGCTTGTGGTAATGTCCAACGTTGTCATTATCAAAACAAACAGCACCGTTTCTTGAGCAAGGGAAGTCTGCAACAATAGGGAGAGGTCACTATAAGATGGTAAATCTATCAGACATTAGAGTAAAAAATTAAAAATATATTATACTAGCGCACTTACTATTGATTTTTTAGAATACATATTCCTTCGGAATCCATGAATTATGCGTGGCGTCGAATCCTAGCCATGATACGAAAACCTTGTCGTTCTTCTTAAAATTTTATCAATGAGGTATATTTGAGGATGTTTTGTCTTCTGCAGTTCTTGTTCATAGAACGCTCCATATATTGGTTTATTTTGATAGTCGTGAAGCAAGTAAGTTCTCGGTAAAGTTTCTTTTACTTTTCTTACAGTAAATCATTCATTAGTCCAATTAGGAGTATAGCCCTTTGTAAAATATCGCTTAATTTTACGTATTCGTACTGTGTCACCTACTTTAAATTTTGGTGGATAAGGAGACTTCTTTTTCTTCATTTCCCGTAATTTGTATACAGTAGCAAGTTGTTGTAGATTATTTGTGACGTCTATAGCTTTCATACCAATCGTACGATGTTTTCGATTATTATATTCATCTAATAGTTTTGGTAGAATGCGAAGCCAGTGGTATGATCCACACGCCGAGAATTTCCTCAACATCCACTGCTTCAGTGTTCGATTGAAGCGTTCAACTACGCTTGCCTTCAAGCTGCTCCCTGTCGAATAGTGTTTAATTTCTCTTATTGTAATCCACTGTTGAAAAATCTTATTATAAAATTCTTTTCCCCTGTCAGTTTGAAGATGTTTTGGATAGCGTTTACATTTTGAATAGACGCGTTCCATATTCTCCACTACTTCGTTTCCTGTTTTTGTTTTAAGTGGAACTGCCCAGGCATACTTTGAATAAACATCAATAACAGTTAACATGCATTTATATCCACTATTAACTCTCGAAAACAGAGACATATCAACAAGATCCGCTTGATGTAAATCATCTCTTCCGAGGCTAATAACGCTCCGTCTTTCAAAATTCTTTCGCGCTGGAGCGTGGAGTTCTTTCGCTATTTCTTCTCTGATTTTGTTCATAAAGTATATGTAAAAGAATTCGTTCTGTGTGGTCTATTCGTTTCTTGAATCGCAGTCGATCTATAGCCAGTTGTTGCCAGTTGCTTCTTCTGTCTTCACATCCAATTTCATAGATAACTGAAATATCCTTTGAGAATCTAACCGCTTTAAATTTATTTGCGAACGGAAGTTCGTCCCACCGCGCGGTGTTCATTTATTCGATGTACCTCGACTTTCGAAGTTCTTCGATTGACAAGATTTCGTTTTCGTTTGACGAATGACCAGCACTTCTAGATGCTATTAACTTTTTCAGTCTCTCCACTCGATTGTTTGGATCATTCCAATGAACTAATTCGATATTCTTTCTTTGTTCATTTTTCCACTTAGCTACTTTTGATCCTCTTCCTGTACCTTTGTATTTGTGTACACTTACAAATTTTGGTGTGATCCTTCCTTTTTTTACTTTTGCATCTTCTACTAATGGCTTGATAATTTTTTTTAAATTTGAGCGATTTTGTGCCTCTCATTGGCTTGCCTGCGTCATACTGTTTCCTGTGCACGTTAGTGTAATTTAATATATGACTGTAAGCTGACAGATCCTGACAGATCTGTGCGTCCGGATCTTTCTGAAATATTAATTCAAGGAGACCTTCAGTTAAAGGATAGTTAAAATTGTCAATTATAAGATTGTTATCGCGAAAGAGTACTTTTTACTCCGTAAATAGTGTTCTCCATGAACTACTCGAACCCTGAATATTCTATCAACTTTGTGTCTCAATTGTGGGTTAAGATAATTTTGCAGGAGAGTTGTAACCTTTCTGTCCAGAGCTTCTTCTTCTTCTGATTCTTCTTCTTCATCACTTATATAACTATTTAATTTTCGATTTTTCTTTGCATTTAATCCATTCGAGTTAACTGTAGACTGCTGTAGTTTATTTAATGGTACAGTTATTAGTTTAAATGTTTCTTCTAACTTTAGTTGGTTTAAAGCCATATCTGCTTTAAGAGAGTTATATTTTTTTACATCTTTTCTTAATTTTGCTAGTTTATCCTTTACACGACTTTTTCCACTATGTTCGCTTGCATTTTAAAAACTGAAGTGTAACGTCTATTGTTTTACTCATATATAGTATATTCAAAGAGTATATGGAGCGGAAGATCGTTAGTATTCCATTGTTCTGGATTTTTTAGGCGGAATTGAATTTCATCACCTTCCTTTACAGCAATTGGTGTACCTACTTCTAATTCGATTTGATTGTTCACGTGATTAATCATAGCATATACCAGAGAACCACGTGGAACTGTTAACGGTGTAAGTGTACCCGTGTAGGGAAGCTTATACATAAGTCAACAATTTTTTTAGCATATATATTGGTGACTGATTTGACGGTAGATTGTTAATTTGAAAACGAGCTTTTCTTGGTTTATTGTGCAGTTCCTTCTTCATCACTTCAAACTCTTCTTTTGCAGTAGCAAACGTTTCTAAATACTGTTTGTTAACAGCATCTTGCTCGTGGATAGTTGAATCAACATTTGTAATTCGTTTGTTCTTCATATTTAATTCTCCGTTAGATTCTACTGGTAGATAATTTTCTGAAGTTTAGATATGAGAAGTTTTAACTCGTCAACTTCTCTCCGCGCAGCTGCATAGTGTTCTACAAAGATTTTATTTGCAACATCTTTCTCATTTAACGGATTATGTACGTTAGTAATTCGCTTATTTTTCATACTCAACGTACCACCCACATCAACGTTTAGTTTCTGTTGATTGCTTATTTCATTCTTCAGTTTTTCGAGACTTCACGCGCTGCTAAATGTTTTTCTAGGTATGCTTTATTAATCGCATCCGTCGAATGAATAGTTTTCCCGATGTTTGTTACTCGTTCATTTTGCATATCTATCGATCCATCGTCATTCAGTTGTAGTAGTCTACCTTTTGTATGCTTTTCTAAAAATAAAAGCGAAATTGCAACTTTTCCTCTTCAGGATCTGCCACACCCGATATTCTCTTGTTGTTCATGTTGAGGTTATTGTCAGTTAAAGGAAGGTGATCATCCACAATATCACGTAAAAGAGAATCAACATATTCTATGCGTGCAGAAACGTCGTTGACTCCTTTCTCCAAATTTCTCTGCACATGGTTAGTGTGCGTACGCATTGTGTCAAGCGAAACTGCTTCGTTTCCATTCATCGCTGGAGCTATTCCTTTCAGCCTTTTGTTCTTAAAATCAACTGCATCCTCTTCTAGTTCACATATGTCATGTATTTCATTTTTAAGATCTAAAATGTCACGTTGTATTTCTTCTTTATTAATACTGTCCTTAACGGTTTTTAACACATAATTTTTATTACAAGCATCCTCCATGTTTATAGGATTGTCGACGTTCTTTAAACGTTTACCATGAATAATTAAGTTTCCGTCAGATGTTGATGTTACGTAATTTGTATTAACTAACATTTTTTCATCCACGTATGATTTAGTAGCAATATCATGTCGTAGTGATGGCCGCGTTACATACACGTTACTGGTTCTGTTGTTTGATGCCATCGTGATGTTCTTTCTCTACTCAACAATTCGAAAATGAGTTCGTTAATGTATACACTGTCGTATTTATATCATATAAAATATATCGAATCCATTTCCATATCGACCTTTGCTTATTTCGCTATCCTTATCGATAACGAGAAAGCTGTATTTCGACTGCGACCAACAACGATAACATAAATCAGTGAACTGGTTGTAACTCATATCGGTGTTTACGTGATCGTCGTAGACATGACGAACATTTCGTGCATCTTGTTTAAACAGAATACTGAAAATAGCGTTGTCTCTAATAAGTTGTTTGGGAATGCAGGAATAGGTCTGCCATAAGTAAAAAACATCCACGATATGGTGTCGACCTCTACTAAAGTAGTATTTCATGTTCTGCTGTTTGTCGCTTGCTACATCGTCAAAAATTAAAAGGGAATTTCTTTGAGCTTTTTCTGGCGGTATTACTTGCTCACGATCAGAGTAAAACTCACATTTTATTTCTTTAATAGATTTTAAATGCTTCTCTAGCTCAATATATTTCTTCTGCGACAATGATTTTGAGTAAACATACACATTCTCAAATCGTAAACCGTTCGGTTGCAATAACAAATTAATCATTACATTAGTCTTCCCTGCATTCGATGGACCGCATATGATACCGTGTATTGTGTCCGGCAACAGTTTACTTTTATTTCTTACTGACCGTTTTGTGTCGTTCAGATTTGCAACAGGTAAAGATAACGATTGTTTTATTGCCATTACCATCACTTTCTTTTGATGATAATAATTTTCAACGATCGGGTGCACAAGAGCAACACGTACAGTAGATTTCTTTTTCTCAAAGTTATTGTTGATTATTAAATAAACATGAACTTTTTTCCTTCTGTTTTACTTACCTAGTTCCAAAATGGTTCGTGCATCACACTACACGTAGTATTAAGAAGTGCTGGAAGAGCTGTCCTGTTATAGTGATCTAATAATATGTTGCCAACTTCACAACCCCTCATATACCGACAAGAAGGTGACCATTTTCTGTGTTCTGTTAACGGATCATCATCTTTTTCCCACGAAAATAATTCGATTCCGCAAAAATACATTTAACTGCGTCTAGGTATCCCGTGTAGCAAAACTCAGCTTTAGCTAAACTTACGGGGTCTGTCCACGGTACACGCCATCTAGCGAAAGTCCTTAACCGATCTACCTCAGATTTTAAATTTAACGGACGAGGAATGTACGCCATGTCGTTGTAAAATGAGGAGAGCAGAAAAATATCTCTCTTATTTATATAAATATCTCCCTACCTTCAAAAAAAGAATAAAAATAAACTTACATACATTTTAGTACTCAACAGTTGCACATTGTGTAAAAATGTACATCGTATATAATAACACATTTGCTAGCAAGAGCTCTTATTTGAGTATGCTGCGTCGAAGACGCAACGTTGTAGCAGCTCCATGTAAACGAGTAGGGAAAGAAGGAATAATAGGCAAAGTTCTTAATAAAGCTATAGATTTTTTTCCAGTAGAATTGCACATACCAGGTTATGAATTTTGTGGACCTGGGACAAAGTTACAAAAACGACTTAAGCGTGGTGATCAAGGAATAAATCTATTAGATAAGGCATGTAAAGAACACGATATCGCCTATGCTGCATACAAATATCAGAACAGAAGGAAAGAAGCAGATGAAATCTTAGCCTCTAAGGCTTGGTCTCGTGTAAACTCTCAGGACGCATCATTAGGAGAAAGAGCAGCTGCACTAGCAGCTACGGGTATTATGAAAGCGAAATCTAAAGTAGGTGGGGGTAGACGAAGAAGAAAATCAAATCAACGAAGAGAACATGTAAAACCAAAAAAAGACAGCATGCTGTAAAAAAACAAAGGTGATTTTCTTCCACTACTTCCGATATTTGCAGCCTTGTCGGGCTTGGGCGGTCTAGCAAGTGGAGCTGCGAGCATAGCATCGGCTGTAAACAAGGCGAAAGCCTCACAGGAAGAATTAAAAGAAATGAAACGCCACAATCGAATGCTAGAAGCGATGCATGGGAAAGGGCTTTCTACTCGAAACAAAGGAAAGGGCATTTACTTAAATCCTCCAGCATACAAAAGATAATGTAAGGCCAGCCGAATAGAGCATTATCTAACATATCGTTACGCATTTCGTTTAAAAATTCCCTACTTCACAGGTGTGTTTATGCGAGATACGTTACCGAAAATTTCTCGTAAAAGTGAGAGTTGTACTTTGAATTTAGATCCAATAAGTAAATCTGGTTCGCACTGGGTTGCGTTCAGTGAACGAGGTGCGTATGCGTACTACTTGGATAGTTTTGGTAATTTACGTCCCCCTAAAGAAGTATTAGAATATTTAAAAAACTGTTACATTCGGTATAATTTTCATTCTTATCAAACTTTTAAATCATCAATTTGTGGTCATCTGTGTTTACTATTTTTATACTGTATAAATACAGCACGACCTTAGTATTTGTGTTCAGTGTGCACGATGCCATATGAAAGACGGATTACACTCGAGGGTAGAGGCTCAAAGAATGATGTAGTATTAGAAAACCCGATTTATTCGAATAGAGCTTCCTTCTATGAAATAGGACTTGCCGCACTATTTACATCTAATAGTATTCGAAATGTCACTAGTAAAAATAATAAGTTTGCTATATATTTGAATGGTAAAAAAATTATTTTGAGTGTGGCAGAAGGTATTTATGAATTCGAAGACCTCGTGGCAAAAATAGAAAGTTTGCTAACTATTAAAAATTTAAAACTATTTCTGCGGGAGTACATTCCAGAACAGTTTTTTATCTCGACTATTAACAACAAACCTACTATGCATTCTCCGTTTGACATTGATTTCAATGTATCGAACAGTGTTGGTAGTAGCTTAGGTTATCTGTTAAATGTATATGAGAAATATGCTAACCATGAATCGTAGCTGAATGAAATAGGTAACGTGAGCGTTAATAGCACAAATAACCAGATTGATATTAAAATGAAGGGTGACAAAAGAACTGTACTCACATTACCGGGAGGTAGTTACACTTTTTCGGAAATAGGAGCTCTAGTTCAAGAAGCAATAATTAAAAACTTCCCTATTCTCGAAGAGGAGAATGAGCCTCTAGATGGAGATAGTAAACTTATTACTATTACTTATGAAAAGACTTATCTTCGCTGTAAAATGTCTTCAAACCTAGACGTAGACTTTGATGTTTCCGACTCAATTGCTGATTTGTTAGGATTTTCACGACAAAAGTATGAAGCTAATAAATTACATATTTCAGGGGAGATTATTAAAATTAATAACGTGAACCCGATTCGCGTATGTTGTAATCTCGTGTTAGGTTCCGGTTCCTACCTCAACGGTAAACAAACACATTCGTTATACAATTTTAAACCGCTTGTTCCAGCAGGCTATCCTATCGTAGTTCAACTGTCAACTATAAGCTTCTTACCGGTAAACACTGGTGTTATTCAACATATATCCGTCGTACTCGAAGATCAGTTCGAAAACCCAATCGACTTACAAAATGAGGATGTAACAGTAGAGTTAATTATTCGTCCAGTAAAAATACAGTAATCATATAAAACATAAAGCGTACTCATATGTACTATCATTCGAGTAAGGAACAGTTGAACTACAACATCATGGTAGTAATTTACAACAACCAGTCAAAAAACCGAGGATTAAAAGAGGAAGCAGCCAGAGTAGTAAAATATAGAGTAAAGCTAAAAAATAATCTCATCGCGTACGCGACAAGAACAAATTAACCGCAAAAAATAAAGACTTTTTACAATCGCTAGGCTACCGACTACTATAAGTTCTATTTCTCCTACGGAAACTACTTTACTCTCTTTTCGTGTGTAATCAAGGTAAAATTACTCTCTTTTCGGGTGTAATCACTTTACGATGCTACCGACTGCCACAGGATAAATCATATAAATTCTAATTCTCTACCAAAAACTACTTTAGTCTCTTTTATTGTACAATCACGCTAACATCAAGGAGAAATATGTTCAACGTAACGGACAAAGTTATATTTGACAACAGAGTTGCTAGGTGGGCAGTGAGGAGCTATCATCCATAAACAGGCACGAAATATGAAAACAACGACGAAATTCGAGTTCCTGATCACAACCAAGAACATATCTTTTACCCTCTGAAGCTGATGTTCACATCGAAGGTGAAATAGTTAGATCAAGCGCAGATAATACACCTTCACCAACAGCCGCTCCCGATCAAAACTTTGCAGCAAATCTCTTCGATGAAATTCGTGTTGAATTGAATGGGAAAGAGATTGAAATAACTCGGCGTGTAGGTACGACTAGTGCTATGAAAACTTTCGCCTCTTATTCTAAAAATGAAATGCTAGCGCTGCAAAATGCCGGTTATTTTCCATCAATTTCTACACCACCAAACGAAGCTAATATTGCCCACGCAACTACAAAGCTGTTCCATGCAATTATCCCACTGCATGTTCTTTGCGGATTATTTGAAGACTACAGGAAACCATTCATAAACTGTAAACTTGAATTTATCTTTATTCGTTCTAGAGATAACAAATGTGCACTGTTTTCAGCCAACGCGGATGATACAGCTAAGGTCAAAGTACTAAAAATGTGTATAAAGCTACCAACTCTAATACTGTCCGAGGAGGAAGAAGTTAAACGCATAAAGTTAATCCAAAAAATCCTTCTATTCCTGTAGCATTTCGATCGTGGAATTATCACGAGTTACCTACTA
Source organism: Anabrus simplex (assembly GCF_040414725.1). Taxonomy (NCBI): domain Eukaryota; kingdom Metazoa; phylum Arthropoda; class Insecta; order Orthoptera; family Tettigoniidae; genus Anabrus; species Anabrus simplex. The sequence continues at coordinate 6,952,642 of NC_090271.1, forward strand.
TTCCAAATTCAACGAAAATTAATTGGACTGTTATGACTACGTCACAAATAGAAAAACCGAGAGTTTTTATGCTTGCTTTCCAAACCGATCGTAAGAAAATTAATGCTTCTTCTTCTCTGTTCGATCACTATAATATGCGATCCGTTGCCGTATTCTTAAATTCAAACTTTTATCCCTATGAACAGGCTGTAGCTAATTTTAACAATGGCGACTGCAGTGAATTGTATGATATGTTCATCAAGTTCCGTAATGCGTACTATCAGCTTGATGATAATCGTTCCGAACCGAATATATCACGAAGTGAATTTCAATCGCATTGTCCTATTGTTGTTATTAATTGCATGGAACAGGTAGAATCGATAAAATCTTCCTCTGTAGATGTTCGCGTTGAAATTGAAACAAACGAACCTATTCCAGCCAACACTACTCTGAATTGCATTATTGTTCATGACCGCATATAAATTATAAACCACTAACGAATGAAGTATTTTTCTTCTAATAATCTTGCGCGAGTTCTTCTTCCATTTTTTCTAATAGTGTATGTAAACGAGAGAGTGAGGATTCTCTGCTTCTGTTCTTCGATATCAAGCACACCATGAGTGCAAAACCCAGAGGAGTGATAGTTGACATTCAGAGGTTACCTACCGGAGGTTACGAGATAGCCTGTTGTAATATAGATTCGTCTACAAATGTGTTATCTACTGCTCTGTTAGGTATGAGTGTACCTAATTTAGATTTCACGCTTACGTCGCTTTTCAATCTTCTCAGTGAACAACAATACCAATATCTGGTTGTGTGCAACTGTGTTAATGAGTTACGTCTATTAGCACTGCGAGAGTATCCTCGTACATGCATAATTGACTTGAACACTATAGAAGGTGTACCGGATTTAAGAGCAATGCGTAACGAGTGTTTCCCCATTGACTGTCCGCGTCATTTACCACACGTTGCAAGACATTCAGGCAGCTGTGCTATGTTCAACGTTCACGCAGTTCATAGTTGGTTAAAATCGTCAGATGGTGTGATGAGAATAGTGTGTTCAGTGATAAACAAATTTAAGAAAGAAGGTGTGAGCAGATTCAATCAATTTGAGTGGGCTTTCTTCCCTGAAAACATATTATCTATTTACGAACAACATCAGTTAAATGCGCTCCGGCAGTATCTACCAGATCATCTGAAGGCGAACTTACACCATGCTTATCAGGATTCAGGAGCTAACAACAACGACAACGTTCGAGCTTGATATCAGCTACTAATTCAACAATTATCAAGGTAAAGGAAAAAATATGGATATAATACTATCCTTTTTTCTTGCTTGCTTTTTCGGTTTTATTCTGCTAGCAACTAATTTAATTTTTTCCTCTGCAGGTCGCTCCTCATGGTGCGCACAACAACAACGTCCGAGCTTGATATTAGTTACTATTTCAACAATTATTAAGGTAAAGAAAATAAATATTAGTTTCCTTTTTTGCTTGCGTTTTCTGTTTTATTCTGCTCTCAACTAATTTTTTCCATTCCTTTTTTCCCTGCAGGTCTCTTCTCGCAGTGGCAGTCGACGATTCAGTCTCTGCAGATCTCTCCTCGTGGTGGCAGTCAAAAATTCAATCAAAATTTTATATTTAAAAATATCCTCTGTAGTTTCTCATTCAATAAATTTGTTTGTAAAAAGAAATATGTTCTCTTTTTCATTCTCCTACTCCTACTTTAGTTAGAGTACAAGGAATAAAAGGAGAGGCAACGCAGGATAGTTGAAAGAAAAAATTTTTTAACAAATTTTTGATCATCTAGTTTGGAATTTATTTTTTCGAAAAAGAAAAAAGATTAAATAAAAGTTTACAATGCACTTTAATACATATATATAGGAAGTTAACTTACAGTATAATAGTATTCAGTGCACTAAATACACTACAATACATTGAATAAAAGAAACAGCAAGTGAAATTCTAAAAATAAACAATTAGTATACAGTACACTTTAAAAGAGAAAGTAGTACAATACATTGAATAAAGGAAACAGCGAGTGAAATGTTTATCTAGTTTGAAATTCTATAAGATTATATTTTTTAATTACAAAAGTTTCTAAAATACACTGACTGACAGAGCAAATGCAACACCAAGGAGGAGTGGTTCGAAAGGGATGAAAGTTGGGGAAAAAACAGAGACGGCACGGACGAATAATTGATGTTTATTTCAAACCGATATGCAGGTTACACAATGCGCACGGCATCGACTCAGTAGGATGTAGGACCACCGCGAGCGGCGATGCACGCAGAAACACGTCGAGGTACAGGGTCAATAAGAGTGCGGATGGTGTCCTGAGGGATGGTTCTCCATTCTCTGTCAACCATTTGCCACAGTTGGTCGTCCGTACGAGGCTGGGGCAGAGTTTGCAAACGGCGTCCAATGAGATCCCACACGTGTTCGATTGGTGAGAGATCCGGAGAGTACGCTGGCCACGGAAGCATCTGTACACCTCGTAGAGCCTGTTGGGAGATGCGAGCAGTGTGTGGGCGGGCATTATCCTGCTGAAACAGAGCATTTGGCAGCCCCTGAAAGTACGGGAGTGCCACCGGCCGCAGCACATGCTGCACGTAGCGGTGGGCATTTAACGTGCCTTAGGTGACGTGGAATCATACGCAATAGCGCCCCAAACCATGATGCCGCGTTGTCTAGCGGTAGGGCGCTCCACAGTTACTGCCGGATTTGACCTTTCTCCACGCCGACGCCACACTCGTCTGCGGTGACTATCACTGACAGAACAGAAGCGTGACTCATCGGAGAACACGACGTTCCGCCATTCCCTCATCCAAGTCGCTCTAGCCCGGCACCATGCCAGGCGTGCACGTCTATGCTGTGGAGTCAATGGTAGTCTTCTGAGTGGACGCCGGGAGTGCAGGCCTCCTTCAACCAATCGACGGGAAATTGTTCTGGTCGATATTGGAACAGCCAGGGTGTCTTGCACATGCTGAAGAATGGCGGTTGACGTGGCGTGCGGGGCTGCCACCGCTTGGCGGCGGATGCGCCGATCCTCGCGTGCTGACGTCACTCGGGCTGCGTCTGGACCCCTCGCACGTGCCACATGTCCCTGCGCCAACCATCTTCGCCACAGGCGCTGCACCGTGGACACATCCCTATGGGTATCGGCTGCGATTTGACGAAGCGACCAACCTGGCCTTCTCAGCCCGATCACCATTCCTCTCGTAAAGTCGTCTGTCTGCTGGAAATGCCTCCGTTGACGGCGGCCTGGCATTCTTAGCTATACACGTGTCCTGTGGCACACGACAACACGTTCTACAATGACTGTCGGCTGAGAAATCACGGTACGAAGTGGGCCATTCGCCAACGCCGTGTCCCATTTATCGTTCGCTACGTGCGCAGCACAGCGGCGCATTTCACATCATGAGCATACCTCAGTGACGTCAGTCTACCCTGCAATTGGCATAAAGTTCTGACCACTCCTTCTTGGTGTTGCATTTGCTCTGTCAGTCAGTGTAAAATAATTAAAGTAAACACAGAAGAAACAAGAGCTTCTCCTCCGATCTACAGAGTAAATTACATTATTTTTTACATACGAAGGGTAAAACTGATGCGGAAGTGGAGGAGGTGCTTACAAAAAAGCGAACCTACTATGCAAGATAGCTATACATTAGTTATACTTCTTTTCTCTTCAAGACTGTAATGTCTAAATGGTAATGTATTAATTTTGTTATCTGTGATGTATCTTTTGTCATAATTTGCTGAGAGTGCTAGTTTGTATTGACGAACCGTGAACACAGAATGAGAAGTAGAAGTAATGCACACTTGTAGTTTGGTCACTTGTTCACCTTCATACAGACAACGTCTATACTGATCAATTGTAAGGTGATCAACAACATTTTTTAACACTCTTAGCTTTAAATGTAGCTTTCTCTTTTGTACACAACTTAATAGCATACATCTTTGGTCGCAAACCTACAAATTCTTCAACAATACTTCCACCGTTTTCATCCTTCATTAAACCTATTTCACCTGAATTTTTCTTTCAGTTTGGAAAGGATTATTTTCATCATAATTTCCTGTGTCAAACAAAACTGAATTTTCCTTCATAAACTCGTAAACATCAAATGAAAAATTGTATATCAAACTGTCGGTGTCAGTGTATAATAGTTGTGAGTTTGAATCTGTGTTTCTCAAACTAACGTTGTAGTGAAAATCGTTCATTTTCATTTTTGACAAATCTAAAATCGTAGCACCGAGGTAAACCGGTTGATTGTGAAGAATTTGAAGTTTCTTCATTTCGATAATCATACATTGATCGTCTACTATAATACGACGTTTGAAGTTTGCTCTTGAGATCAACGTACCTGCACCAGAACGACCCTCCCACTGTGTGACCCATCTGACATCGCGCAGCTTCCTTACGTTCATTAATGAACGACCAAAAATTGCGTTATTCATTAATTTATAGAAACTTTTCTCGAACTCATTTTTTGCTAACTTTCGTTTCCCTGTGTTCAAATCAATGTAGCATTTTAACCATGCGCTCTGATTAAACTGAATCGCTCTGTAAATGCGAGCTACTTTCATACCTAATTCTACACACTGTTTTAATAGCCTATAATGAAGAACATACCGTTCCTTGTTGTAAAGAGTGCTCATTAGTTTCGTAGATTTTTCAGGACACAATGGATAATCGGCATGTTTATCATGAAGTTCTGGCGGGTAGATTAAATCAACTTCTACCATAAACCCAACATCTGCTTCATCTCCTACATTCATAATGTCTAAATTCTCAACGTTTTCGACCCATTGAAAGCCGCCCGTTTGAAGAAACTGTTGCATAGCGAATCCATACAAATTGTTCACGTCAAAGTACATTATGTATGATTCCGGTTTGGACTCATCGTATGTTAACATGTACTTGTTATTTGCTACTGCACGCCGCGTAACGCATTACACATTACCACCGCGTATGGAGCGTTCGAAAAACTGCAGCAAGTCGACATCTTGAAGTAATTCTAGCTGGGCAGCTGTTATTTTCTTCATAGCACTCCATGCCATAGACGGTGTTGGGGATATCACTAATAAATAAAACACTGAATCACTTTACTTCGTCATGGCTGCCATCTTTATTCTTACTTGCTACAAACTAGTACAAAACAAAAGCATATATACAAGCGATATGGCAGTTCCCAGTAGCTCCGCTAGATAGCAGGAGCTCATACTTGAAATACTAAACTATGTACAGGGAGATTGCATATCCAAATCACATAACGCCGTTAGAGTGTGTACGAGTCCTTTTCTATGAATCTCCAACATCCTCCCCACCCTGGTCTATCTCGAGTGGGATGACCAGCTGGACATTTCGTGTCACATGGTTTCCGTCCGAGGTGCGAAGAATAACCGTTCTAGTTCTCCCGTCACGTCCTTCGCGTAATTCTTCGACCCGTGCTTTATTCCACATGTGTCTTGGGCGTGTATCCTCTTGTAGTAAAACTACGTCACCGACCCTGATTCTTGACCCGTGGTCTGTGGGCTGGCGAACTTCGTGAAAATTCCGTAATAGTAGCAAATACTCTTTACTCCAACGCTTCAAGAAGTCGTCAGTCATTCGCTGGAGTAGTCTGAAGGTTCTAACAAGGTCTCGCCTAGGTGGTTCTGGTCCAGTACGTATCGTGGTGAGTCGATCGCCAACGAGGAAGTGGGCTGGAGTCAATACATCACCATTGTCATCGTGTTGCGTCAAGGGTCTTGTGTTTAATACGGCTTCTATGCTGGTCAAAACAGTCCGTAGCCGTTCATCATCAATAGTGGAACGTCCAAGTATTTTCCGTAGACATCGCTTGGTGAGGCCGATTAGTCTTTCCCACCATCCTCCCCACCAAGCGGCACGTGGGGCAATGAACTTCCATGTGATACCTTGCTGGGCCATATAGTGGTGTGTCCGTGCCGCTGTCAGTTCCCTCCACAAGTCCGTTAACTCTGCGTTCGCTGAATGGAATGTCTGAGCGTTGTCGCTGTAGATCGTGTGTGGTATACCACGTCGGCCTATAAACCTCTGCAAGGCCTGTAGGAATTTGTCTGTCGACATGTCACCGCACAGTTCCAAGTGTAAGGCACGCGTTGTTGCACAGGTGAATAATGCAATGTAGGCTTTCTTCATGAGGTTGCCAGAAGTAACGTACAGTGGTCCTGCGAAGTCTAGTCCCGTGACTTCGAATGGTCTGGAAGGACGTAGACGATCCAGAGGAAGTGGTGCTTCTAATTCCGTCGGTCACCTCCGGTGAACAACCTTACACGGAAGGCAAGTGTGTAAGACCTTCTTGATTGTTTGGAGTGCTCGCAAGATCCAGAATTCTGTGCGTAGTTCAGTGAGGATAGCGGGAACACCTAGATGGTGAAGTCTTATGTGAGTTTGTTTTATCAGAAGTTTACAGAATGCGTGTGAGCCATCCAGAATTATAGGGTGCTTTTCGTTGCTCGAGATGTCTCCGTGTTGTAGCCGTCCGCCTAGTCGGAGGATACCATGTTGTAGAAATGGATTGTAGCGAAAGATCTTCGAAGCTCGTGCTAGTGGAAGATTATTCTTCAGGGCTTGCAGTTCAGAAGCGAAGCATTCCTGTTGAACTTGCTTTATCCAGTACGTTCTTGCTTCTTCCATTTCTGAGGCTGTGAAGTTGTGACAATACTTGGTTTTCTCCTTCAAACATTTCACGAATCGTAGAATCCACGCGGTAACTCTTAAAAGTTTCCAGTATGTACTAAATCGTGAGGCAGCAAACAATGGTTCTGGGGTGGTGGTTGCAAGAACTTGAGTGGTCTTCCTTTCCTCAGGTAGAGTCATATTAGTGGGGGTGACATCTCTGGGCCATGAGTAGGAAGGTCCATTCAACCACGAAGGTCCGTGACACCATGAGTCCAAGGACTCCAGTTGGTGTGCTTGAAGTCCTCTAGAAAGGTGGTCAGCTGGGTTGTGGATTCCGGGACAGTGTCTCCACTGACTGGACGTGGTATGAGTCAAAATTTCAGTCACTCGGTTACAGACAAATGTCTTCCAACGGTTGGGATTACTTCTTATCCACCCTAGTGTGACTGAAGAATCTCTCCATAACGTGGCAGGGATGGACGTTATTCCAGTGGCTTCGTAAAAATAATGTAGAAGTCGGAATCCGACCAAGGCTGCTAACAATTCGAGCCTGGAAGAGTCACGTTCCTCACAGGGGACAGTCTGGCCTTGCTGCAACCTAAACGAACAGTGTAAGCGTCGTCAACAAGTGACCGGACGTACAACGCGGCGCCGTATGCTCTTTCGGAGGCGTCGCAAAACACGTGCAGTGATATGTCTGTACCGGAATTTGAAATTGCAATCCATCGTGGTATCCGGATTGGAGAGAGGTACTGTAGGTGTGAGAGCCAATCGTTCCATCGATGGGCGAGATTAGGCGGTAAAATTTCTACCCATGCCAGTCCTTGGCACCAAGTGTCTTGGAAAAGGGTTTTGGCAGTGATTGACACGGGTGAAAATAGTCCAAGTGGGTCGTAGAAGCGTGCGGTGGCTTTCAGTAACTGTCGTTTAGTTGCTGGCTGTGTGGATAGTTTTGCAGTGACGTCACCTGGGGTTGTAAAGAGTTGATCTGATTTCGCATTCCAGTCGAAACCTAATACTCGTGTCTGCAGTACGACTTCTCGAGTTTCTGCTTTCCAAATGGTCATTAATGGCAAGGAATTCGTGACCCATTTGGAGAGTGGGAGTCTAATGTGGCGCAGGAGGGCTGTCAGTTCATAATAAAGAGTAACGGCCGTATTGTCGTCTTCTACGCTGGCAGTGAAGTCATCCATAAATGTGCAAGCATCTAGGAGAGGTGCTGCCGTGGGATAATCGTTGTGGTGTAGGGTAGCTAGTTCACGGGGAGTGGCTGAGAGGAGGAACGGGCTACATGTGAGGCCAAAAGGTAGGCGGGTGAATCGGTACGTTACGACGTCCTCTGTTGTCGTGTAGGTTCCGTCTGTAGTAGTGTCGATGCGGTACCAAAGAAATCTGGTGAGATCTCTATCTTTTTCGTCGAGGGCTAGCTGGAGGAACGCCTGGGTACCGTCACATGCGATGGCCTTTCGATGCAATCGAAACCTTAAGAGAGTGGCAAAAATTTCGGGTAGGAGATTTGGACCCATGTGGAGGGTATCGTTGAGGGATGAGAATCCTGGTTCGTGAGAGGAAGCGTCGTACACTATCCTCCATTTAGTGGCATCTCGTTTCTCCTTCTTGACGGCATGGTGTGGCAGATAAAACATATTTCTAGGGATTGCGGTATCTGGGGCTAGTTCCACTTGCTCTCGAAGCACGTAGTCCAACATTAGCGTCTGATACATGTTCTTGAAAGTTGCGTCTTGATGTAGCCGTCTCTGTAGTGTTCGAAACCTTGCCTCGGTTGTTGCCAAATTATCGGATAAGACTATATCCCGTTTGCGAGGAAGGGATACGACTCTTAGTCCGTCGTGGATGCGGTAATTGTCGTGGAACTCTTGTCGTTTAGTTGTCTGTGTTTCGTCTCTCGAATGCCGATTGCCTCGAGGTCCCAAAAACGTTGCATGGAGTCGTCAGATATCTCGTCATTGTTGACTGAGACGTGGTTCGTCATGACATGATTGACGGTGGTACCAGAACGGTTGCCTGTGAGGACCCAACCGAAGATTGTTGGAAGTAGGACTAAAGAGGGTGTGATGGGCTGTGGTGGATCTAGTTTCACGACTTTCCAATAATTGTCTGCACCAATAAGGATTTCAATCGGCAAGTCATCTGCGTCGTTGGTTTTTGGATCAGCGAGTGGCAGATTGCTGTGGTTAAGAGTGACTGCTGGATGAGATGAATAAGTGTTGGCACTTTCGAAAGCTGTGATAGTGACGGCGGTTTTTGTCAAAAATCCGATAATTTCAAATTGGGTGAGTCGACGTGGCTGAAAGCTATTGCTAGTTGTTTCGAAGGCTGTGACTGCTAGGTCTCGAGTACAGATTACTGGTAGCTGTAGAGTGTCCAATAATGACGTGGCAATAAAACTCGATTGACTTCCAGCGTCTAGGAGGCATCGTGTGATTTTGTGTGTCCCTGTTGGTCCTTGTATCTGAACACGGGCTGTCTGCAGAAATGAAAAACTGGGTGGCCCTGTTTCAATCTTTCCGACAGAAGTTGACTGGGATTGGCTCTGGTTGCAGATGGATACGTGGTGAAGTTGTTTGCATTTAGAGCATGACACTCTGCCCTTCTTGTTGCAGTTCTGGACGTTGTGACCTCGATTGAGGCAGAGAAAGCATCTTTTGGAGAGTTTCAGCTTCTCCACCCTAGCTTGGGGTAGGACTACTTGTGTGCTTCCCTGTGCCCAGTGACCTCTGCTTTCGCAGAATGCATAGAATGGTGTTACTGCGGGCTTGTTCTGCTCCCTCCTTAACTTTTGTGGCCTAGTACTGACTTGGAGAGCAGCTGCTGTAGGTTGGTAAAGTGATGGAAGTGCGATGCTGGTCTCTCCCCTGAGTTTCTGAGTGCTAAGGGCCGTTTCTACCTCCTCACGAAGAAATTCTATCAGAGACATCATATGACCTTCGGAGATTTTGTTGCGCTTTGCGTGAATTAGCCAACGTGTGCAGATTGCCGCTGGAAAAGCTCGTAAAATCTTCGGGGCAATCACGCGTCCGTAAACATTAATGTCTTCGCCGAGCGCCTTGAGGGCTTGAACTCTACGGTGGCACTCCAGGTATGTCACGTTGAAATCATCGGGATTCTCTGATAATGTGGGTGGTAGATTCTCCAGGTAGTTCAAATGAGCCTGAATTATTTTATCCTTGTCGCCATAACGTTCAGTAAGTAAAGTCTTGACCTGGGCGTACGTTTCTGAACTAAGTGCTATACCATCGACGAGTTCCCCTCGTAGATATCCTCGTAATAACACGTGCTTGCTAATGTCTGGAATCGTGGTGTTGTTGTCAACTGCTGTCTCGAACTGTTCCCAGAAACGAGACCAGGACTCTATGTCACCTGAGAATGGCTCAATGTGTATTGTCGGGAGTTTAAATTCTGGAACAACTGGGGGTGGAACATAATAGCTAGAACTGGGAATGGATGCTGACGCATATGCCTCTGCTGGTTTCCGTGTAAGAATTTTGTTGGCATGCTGTATAGCTCTTGTTGCACTGTCGACATAGTTTTCAAATCTGTTTCATAATCTGTGTCGGGTAACTGGTCGTGTATAACATCATCTGAGGAAACTAATAATTGCAAAGTGTTCTGAAGTCTATCACGAAGATATTCTATTTCGTCATAGTCTGGTGTACTTGTTTTGTCTTTTAAAGATTGACAAAGCGCGTTAAATTTGCTCGCAGAGTAGTTCGCTTTCTTTTCAGAAGGAACAGGTCTTGTATAGATATCGCTGACGGCGTGACAGACGGGCGATTTATGACGGCTGAGCAGGGGGTGCAGATGAACGTGCTGCAGGCAGGGCTTTGTTCCCGTGACTGTAGGTAGTTGGGCCGGTAATAGTACGCCTTCTTTCCAGTAGGTGGCAGCACTAGTCACACAGACCGGCGTAGATTTGTTTTAGAAATAACGATATTCTTGAAGCATGCAGAAATAATATCTACACCAATGCAATAATGCCGTATAATCCTCATATAGCATGCTACGTTAGTGATTCAGTACATTGTATCTCAGAAGAAAGAACTGTTCTACTCATCGTGATCCTGGGTCGAGTGGCGTGATGAAACATTCCCTTTACAGGAGATCCGTGGTTACTTGGCGTGAAAGTTCTCCAAATCTTGAAAGTTCGTGATGAAACGTATCGTAACTTGAACAGATGGGTTATTTCGGCACCATAAATGTTGGGGATATCACTAATAAATAAAACACTGAATCACTTTACTTCGTCATGGCTGCCATCTTTATTCTTACTTGCTACAAACTAGTACAAAACAAAAGCATAAATACAAGCGATATGGCAGTTCCCAGTAGCTCCGCTAGATAGCAGGAGCTCATACTTGAAATACTAAACTATGTACAGGGAGATTGCATATCCAAATCACATAACGCCGTTAGAGTGTGTACGAGTCCTTTTCTATGAATCTCCAACAGACGGTACCGTGTAGAAATGAGCGGCATCAATACCATATGTCTCTTTTCCACTCAATCTAAAGTTTTCAAATACATCGGCCAAGAGTAAAGTATCGATTTTCAAGTAAAGATCAGAATATTCACCCAACGATTTACAATTAAACTTATTGCAAATAAGGTGAGCAAACGCGTAGTTTTCTGCCGAAACAGTTTCACCCTTTAAAGAGCTAAAGAATGAACTCCTTCACGGTAAACTAGTGTCGTCTAATACCTCCATACTAGTAACATATTCGTATGGAAATATCCCTTTCCGAGAAGCGAGTTTAAACTGTAAATCATCGGTGAAATACCGTCCCGTTACAAGCTTTGACTCGTCACTAAGTAACAGGGACATTTTGTCTAGCGAAAAAGGAATAAAGTTGTAAGTGTCTATAAATCTTAGTTCAACACATTGTCTTTGGTTATAACGTATAAAGTTTGAAAATCCTTTGTATCGTTCCATGTTCACTGCTAATAGTTTAATGTTCGTTCTGAGATTTGTCACAACATCCCCTCCCTTCCTATGCAGTTCTCTAATTATGAAATGACCATCATAGGCTGTCAAATTATGGAATGCTACCGGCAAGATACAAATTTTACGATACTGTAAGTTACACAGTTGATGTGCTGATCCCCTGTAAACACCCGTTAAATGACAATGATCGCGAACTTTAATTTCATTATCTGCAATTTCCTTCTCACATATGTGACATAATGTAGACGAGAGAAATTCATTTTCTTGCTCAACAGTTAATGGTAACATCGGTTTCGTTTCAAAATAATAGGGCGCAAGCGTGTCCACCAAGTTATACATCTCATCTACGAACCATTTAACACAATCACTACTTCGATAGAGTTTGAAAGAGCACAAATCTCTGTCAAAACTACAGTGTAAATAATATGCTACGTTGTATGGCACATGTTCGTGAATTGGAGTTGAATGTGACGTGTTATCATTTGGAAAACAAGTACACACAGGTTTCAGTATGCATTCTGTGTCAGCATACACAATAAGAGGCACTGTCTCTTTAACCTTATACTCTGCAAAGTACACTAGCCGTTCCCTATCCGAAGGCATTATACTTTTGCCCACCGGAAATTGTATACAGTTATTAGCATGCAAAGCTAATTTTTCTTTATTGTAAAAGTAAGACAAACACCGTCTGCAAATATATATTCTATTATGGTTCTTCATAAGAGATGAGTGCACAAGACGTGGAAGATTCTTAATCAAACAAAAGTGATACTTCTCACTATCGCCAATCTGAAGCATTAGAAGATCTACGATCTTTTCAAACGTTTTATGTGAAATGTGTCCGACTCGTTGGCTGAATGGTCAGCGTACTGACCTTCGGTTCAGAGGGTCCCGGGTTCGATTCCCGGCCGGGTCGGGGATTTTAACCTTAATTGGTTAATTCCAATGGCCCGGGGGCTGGGCGTTTGTGCTGGCGCCAACATCGCTGCAACTCACACACCACACATAACACTATCCTCCACCACAATAACACGCAGTTACCTACACATGGCAGATGCCGCCCGCCCTCATCGGAGGGTCTGCCGTACAAGGGCTGCACTCGGCTAGAAATAGGCACACGAAATTATTATTATTATGATGTACAAAGGTACAAGAGTAAACTCTTTTTTGTCATCATTCTGTCCTATGCACACCCAGTTGTTCTCGTCATACTGCGCTCCGAATACATTCACGGAGATTTCGTTTTGTTCTTCAAATTTTCTCATGTATCTCATTTCCATCGGGATTGGTATGTCTTTTAAATTTAAAATTTCATTATAATGTGGATAAGAAGAAATGCGATCTACATGATGTTTAGCTGGAACTAAGCCAGCAACTACACTCCACGCAAAGCAAGCATCTCGTGTGTTCTGCAGATTAATAACTGCTTTCTTGTTTCTAATTGCTGTAGGCAACGTTAGACTAGTTGGCGACTTGCCCACGTGAAAACCTACATTTTTATTAATGTTTATCCGCAATTCGCGAATTCGTAGCAGTGACCAACCCGAATCACGAGCCTCAAACTCTGATAATTTTTTCAGAATCGGTTTCGTTACATGTTCGTTGTACCATTCTCTTAAATTAGTACCTTCAGTAATTTCAGCGTTCCTTGAATGAAAATAATTGTTATCGATTTTATCGTGAAGGACATGTTGTGTGCAGAGAACGGTATTTACTTTGAATGCTTGTGTCTTAAGTGCTTCCTTCACGTATTTATTAAACCACACGTAAGATTTATCTAGGAACTCTTCGGGAAGTAAGAAATCATTGTTAACATTTACCACCGCTAGTGTGTACACCCTGCGCCGAAAAGCTTCCTCGATTTGTTTACACTGGAAAGCAGACAAATCTTCTATCTGAAAAGTTAGTCCATTAACAGCGCGAGCGTGAAAATAAATTTCTAACATCCGATTACGCATTTCCTCTAGCTCGTTTAGATTTTCAATCAGCTCGAACTGAGCTTCTTCTCGCTCCTCGCTAGGTTCGAACCGATATGAAATTAGTATTGATCCATTTACCTCCCTCATAAACTCGCGAATGCGTTCAAACGCTCTATCAAAATGAGCTTGCATTCTTCCCGCATCTTCATCTGTCTGTAAATTAATGTCTAGTTTTCTACGTTTGCTCGAAGGATACTCCATGACTAAAACTAATTACGTTTTAGTGCTAAATTTTTCTGCGATCTCAAGACAAGTCCAGCAGTTGCTGTAGCAACGACTTATCAAGAATGTATTATCCGTCATTACACAGTATAACCATCGAGCTAGGTCACTCCCTGCTACATCAAGTGAACAGTGAACAGCTTCTCTTGGAAACTCGTCCTGAAGCTTCCCTAACAATGTATTCCGGTAATAGGAAATTTTATTCGATTCTTGTGAAGAAAAGGAAAATTCAATTTTATAAATTTCTTCGAATGTATTATACCCAAGAAATAGTAAAATATGTTCATTACTTGAAAATTCACTCAAAAGAAATCGCACTACAGCAGCTGTCACTTCCTGCTGGCTTTCATACCCTTTACTCAGGTTCGTCACATATACTGTAAAATTAAAGAGTGCACACCCTCTGTTCCATAGTTCAACAGAATTACCACTCAGTTCTTGTTGTTGTTGTGCGCTCAGTTGTCCCGCTTCATCTTCAACAGGCTGCGAAGTAGCGACCACATCCTCCTCACGATGTACTTGCAGACGACGACTCTGTAAGCTTGGATATGCTTGATGTTCAGTTCCTGGTTTAATCTTAACTTTCTTCCACTTCATCATAGCAACACCACGAACCTGGAAAGAAGCAGCACATACTATTTTCAATTAACAAAACAATTATACAAATACGGCGAAAAAAGTTACATTAAGAACGAAAATACTCTCTGCATACTTACTTAGTTAAAATAGATGTCGTAACTGTTGACATTCTACTGTAGGAAGCACACTTGATGGTAGCCCCTCTCCATGCCTTTGTACATCATTTTCAAGTTGTTTTTTAAAGAATTTATTTCTTCTATTTCTTCTGCTGTAAGTTTTGAGAATTGCGCCGGCAGGGAAACAATCACAGTCTCCTCACCTTCCCCTTCTATATCAATGATTATTTTCCTCCCAAATCTTGTTTCTACCGCTCTCAGCGCTTTAAACTTGAATGGATGGTTAAGTTGCAACTCACTTAACTTTCTATTATGAAATTGTGGTGCCTTTGAAATTTTGTTTAATTTCATTACCAAATCCATTCTGTTGAAGCTGCTATATCTTTTTAAAATTAATAAAGTAAATAAACTTACACTTACTGAAGAGGAAAGAAAAGTAGTAGTAGTAGAGAACTCTTCCAACTAGATGATAGTTTTCATGTTGCCGCTCTGCTCCTTAAATACTCCCTGCCACCACCTTCACTCCTCACCAGTGGGCTGGACTTGTCACTGGTTCATCTTCACTCAAAATTACAACCTACAATAAACATCCTGTTCGTAACAGAGATAACCTTCAACAAGTTAGAAAGCGGATCTTGCCTAGTAACAGCTGCACTGTACCACTCCTTAGTGTTTCCTCCTCACCCACAGTAAGAGAGGAGTGAGGGATCACTTTTTTACATAAATTAACATCCTGTTCAGCTTTCACCAGCAAGTGACCTATTAAAGCAAATCCTGTACCTTGCCCACAAGAGTAACCTTTCAAGAAAATTAATTACCTCTGACATAAAGACCTCTGAGTGTGTTGTTCTCATTCTACATGTGGTTGACCCCCTTAGCCAGTGAAAGCCACTCCAGCAAGTTACATTTTAAAGCAAATCCAGTCACAGCACCTTGCCCCACACCTTTCAAGAATTAATTACCTCTTACATAAAGACCTCCGAGTATGTGTAGTTGACATTTCACACACGCCTTAGCAAGTAAGAGGCCCCTTCAGGGAGGGAAGCGCACGGGCATGCGCAGTGGCTGCGGCTGGTCCAGAACTCTTCGAAATAACCTACTCCTTATACCAAAAGTTCCCGCACTACGAACTGTATCGGATTTCCCCCCGATAACACCCCTCAACACCGATTACAAACTCTTCGTGAAATACTGGCGAAAAGAATATGACCCTACCTTAATAACATCATCAAAGCAGGGCAAACATGTGCTATAACCCACATCCTACAGGCAGTAAGAAATGCACTGTTACACTTTGAAGCAGAACCAACTGAAATGGGTGCGATTCTAAACCTGTACTTCCGAAAAGCTTTCTACAGAGTGCATCCTGGATACTTGTGAACAGTGCTGCAACGCTTGGGTCTCCCAACCGCAAAATGCAATCTTATTCCAAACTTTTATAGTTCGGCGCATTCTCGAATACTTCTTAATGGACACTTTTCCAGACCATTTCCAATTAAATCATCGTCCGACAATAAGGTACCCTATCAATGATTCTTTTTGCTTTAAATATTGAGTTTTTTATTCGGGCAGTCCACTTTGTAATGTGCACGATTCCCAACCCCCAGAGCATGTTCTCGGTTGCAGCCTATACTGATGCCGTCACCATATTACTGCAGACACCGACCGTTGTCCCACAGTTGAAGTGCATAATAACAACTTACGAGAAAGCCTCTAATGCCCAAGACAGTTATTAAAAAATCCGAGATACTACCGCTTGGTAGCTGGTCACAAGAGATGACAATAGCGTCTATACCTATTAAAGATAAAATTAAGATTTGGGGATTAGTGTTCACCCCTAATATGGCCCAAAATATTGACATAAACTGGACAACCATAGTTTCAATGGCACGCGCCACGTTGTCAATCAGTTTGAGTCGAAACCTGAACATTATCCAAAAGGCGTGGCACATAAACTTCCTTGCCTTATATAAATTGTGGTATGTGGCACAAATTCTACCCATGCCGGTAAAAATAAGCCAGCGAGTTGAACCCTGTATTAGTTATTATGTATGGCGAGGATATTTGTTTCGTGTAGCACGATCACAAGTGAGAAAATCAGTAGCGAAAGGAGGACTGGGTCTCAAAGCAGTCGGCGAAAAATGTCAAGCGCTTTTAATGCGAGAGTTAATGATTGTGAAGACAGGAGTAGGAACTGATCATAATACTTATTTTTGGAATACACGTCAGTAAAATCCAAAGTATTTTTATGCCGACACGATGATTTAGAGGAGCGCTGCAAGCGACAGATACGATAGCAGTGACAGGAAACAACGTTCCTCCTACACCTAATCATCTACTAGAGGAGGACGAAACACAACCCCAGATCACTGAGAAGTGCCCAAATAGGAAATGGATAGAAATCTGGAGAAATTTCGAAGATCCTCACATACCAACTGACTGGAAAGTAGCCACATATAAAGCTATAAACGAAATTATTCCAACAGAAGATAAAAAATTCCGTCACATCACCCAATCCCCACTCTGTAAAAATGTCTGGAGGTGGACACACAGAGGCATAAACTTACTACCTGTGGAAGTGTCAAAGTAGTCTGGAAATGGTTTTGTTCTGTCTAAGACAGATGACAGGATCAGCTAATCCTAATGCAGCTTTAGAGCTAGACTTCGGTACGCAGTACTTGAAATTTGCGCAAACCTGGCTTGTCATGGGGTATCTTTATTATGTGCAGAAAAACGTGCAGTGCTCCTTGAACACGTTCATCCGTCTTCTAAGAGATGCCAAACAACAATTACTGAAATGTGTGCCAACGAGAGAGAAACATCACCTCAAGGAACTCTAGAGTGTTTCATTGTAACATCGAATGGTCGTGCAGTGTTTTTCACGCAATGTGCTTTGTGCCAATGGCTTTTTTCCTTTTTCTATTTTCTCAGTTGAAATGACTATTCTCTAGAACAATCAGATACGAGGGAAAATGTAATGTTTCTTCAAGGATAGAAGGATTTGTGACAAGTGAACATTATACTGTAATAAGAGATAGAGTGCTTTGCTTGTTGTATTACTTTTGTACGTTAATACTGTATCTTGTTATTTGTGAGAAATAAAATGATTACTAAACATCCCCATGGCCCACGCCACCTAGGATAGCCGCTACACTATCGAGATCTCTGCTGCTGACGTCACAGCATTTCTGCCTAATCTAGTGCTGGTATCCACGTTGTTTTTGGAGGTGTGTGAATGTTATGTCATCTTCGGACCGCGACACTCGGCTCTGGTACTGTTTCCGCGAAATATTGATGAGATTAAGTAAAAAGAATGCCTCGTAAATGTTGCGTCCCTGCCTGTAGCCAGACCAAAAGTGAGTGTTTTTCTCTTTCCGAGTGATGAAGACCTCAAAGTGAAATGGATTAAAGCTATTCACCGGGATGCATTTATGCCCTCCAAACAATCTGTGGTGAGTTAACATTTTTATAGTTTAATTTTCAGTGTTACTTGAATGTTTTACTCCCTGTTGTTCATATACACAGTCACTTAAATAAATGTAATGACCAAATGATGAAGTATAGAACTAACTACAGCTCCTAACCTCACTGACTTGAAATTAGGATACTTTTATTTTAAGTTAGCGTACCTGTACTCGACCTTTTATATATAGATATTTTGAAAATAGTGTGTACGTAATAAGGGAATTCTTCCTGCCTTTCAGGTCTGTGAATTACATTTCCAGTCCACTGATATAAAGAGAAGTCTTGAGCCATATCAGCATGGCAAGTTCATAAATATTACTGTTCTGTTATTGCTAATGGCCTCTTCTGGCTTCACCTTGAATGACTTAACAACTTCCGTGATTATACTAGAGAGGGCAGCTCCCTCGATGTTGGACACGGACGATCGTATCTTTCCGGCGAGGTGTGAATTTTATCTCTTTGACTCGAATCGTCGCTTTGATTTCGAGAGAAGAATATAAAATGGATATCGTCAGTGGCAAGAAGATTGGACTCGATCAGCTACTTATAAAGGTCGCTATTATTACAATATTCAGCCTTGTATTTTTCCCTATCCTTGGTATTTGAAGGGTAACTATTCTCGCCGTCATATTACCAACATTATTCGTCTTCGATTTAATCATGCTCTTACTCCTCTGTATAAACATCTGTTTAACCTCTCCCCCACTCCTCCTGTCTATGTGGTACTCCGAATGTTGATGTAAATCATTTATTATTCCAATGCCCTGTGTATGATACTTTTCGTCCGGCTTTTATTTCTCGTCTTATCAGTCTTCAGAAAGCTCTCCCCACCAATGTCTCCTGTTTGCTTACCGATATGTCTCCTGCTATAATACATGCTATCAATCAATATTTGATGACTCTCATATTCATTTGTAAATTACTGTCTTTTTATTGTTCGCTCGGTTACATACTCCTGCTTCCACTGTTTTTTACTTCTATGCACTTCCTTTGTTATGTTTCGCGCTATTTAAGATGTGTACATAGACATGATGATCACCTTTGTTCTTGTGACATTTGTAGTGATACTCATTGCGTGTGATCTTCGTAATGTGAATAATTGTGTGTGATTTCGCATATTAAGTGTAATATCACGATAATAAGTGTAGTGGCTGGGTGAAATAATAAAGTCCATAACCTCTCCAACAACAACAACAATATAAAATGGACCCCACGCAGAACGGAGTTGCGTTTTTTACTTATAGAAAAGTCTTTAAACGATTCGAACTTGGCCTATACCACCATCCTTCACTTTTCCTTGCTATACTTCAGGTATGGGTATTCTTTCGTAATATTTGTTCCATTATTTATAGCTGATTGATATGTGTCCTTCGCTCCGCGGTATGAATGGACTGCATGCTTTTTCTTGTGGTTATTGTGATTATGATATGTTGATGTTTGGGTATCATATTATTTCTGTTCATGTGCGCTGCATTTTAATGTAATTTGCCATCCGATGACTGTTTGCCCTTTGTGTCACCGCGAGATTCCACTCGTGTCGTACGAAGTGCGAACCCTCATGGGTTTGTGCATGACTGCGGGATTTCTCTGATCCTACAGCTGAATTCTTTTGTCCTGTGCACGCAACTTCTGATATAAATGTGACCTCGTTTGTGAGCTTGGAGTCATACTGTATGAAATTGAGTTCGTCGTTTAACTGACGCTGGTGCTCATATTGCTTACCGATCCCGGCTGTGCCTGAATGTGTGCGCGAATGTTAGTATGAGAGGGGAGTGAAAGAATGACGTATCAATCAGCTGAATTTACATTTTGATCTTGTTTCTGTATCTTATGCATGCATTTTCGTATGGTGCTATTTCTTTTGCCTTCGCACCTGTCTTGGCCGCTCGCTTACCCATACGGCCGCCATGTTTTATGTTACTTTCATTTAGGCTGTGTGAATGCCTGGGATTTTCCTCTTTGGTTTTTAATATTACCTCCTTGGTCCGGAGTTATTTCTCTCATATATTGCATATTTTATTTTATTTTTCAACTCGGGGTTTTCTCCTTGATGCGTGGGAGTTAGACGATCCGTGGTGATTGTTACCATGAGGGTGGTGTCGGATCGATGTTGTGTGAAAAATGAATTGAAATACACTCGTGGAAAGAACGATTTGGTCTGTGGCACCAATATTAATACTGACACATTCAAATATGGTATTGTACTTAACTCAGTGAGCTCACCGAATGTTTTAATATTTTTTGGGTTTTGAAACTTCATGCTCACATAACAATGTTGTGCCATCAACTGAACCAGGACTGCTTATGTATGTACCCGTTCTTATCCTTTTAATTGATTTTTTCCTTTCCTCCTACCTTTATTTTATGATGTTATATAAACCCTTATTACATGTACTTGAATATTATTACTTATAGAATTAGTCTCTTACTATTTTTAATTTGTAAAGAGGCTCCTTTCCAGTTCAAGGCTATTTTTTGGCCTTTCCTAGTCGCGATCTACGCCTCAAATGTCTCATGGTATATATTTGTACTGGGATTGTTTCCGCGATGGGAGGGGGTGTGGCTCATACTTCAATGTACGGCCCTAAGAACAGAAAGTAATTAACAGCACCCCTAGACAAACCTCGCCTCAAGAAAGGTGGGTTATATGTTCTACAGTAGTCTATACGTGATTATAGTAGAATACCTGTGATAAAAGCAGAATTTGTACTATCATTGGCCTGAGTCCTGTACATACAATTCAATGTTATTATTATTATTATTATGATTATTATGATTATTATTATTATTATTATTATTATTATTATTATTATTATTATTATTATTATTATTATTATTATTATTATTCTTTCTTCGTTATGCCCGTTTACAGAGCGCGTTGGAACTTGTTAGCTTGATGATGGTTTTCCTTTCATATTCTCCTCCCAAAATCTCTTCATTAACTCGCTGTGCTGTTTCTTGCGTTCTTCCGTCCATTGTTTCCCTGTGGTTCTTTTAGCCTTTTCCGTGAACGTGTGCTTTGCAACCAGATTCCCAAAAGCCTTGCGATCCCTGATGATATCTTCTGTGATGTTCATTTCTTTAAAGTCCTGCTTTATTTCCTCAAACCAGCTTATTTTGACCTTCTTTGAATTAATTATACCAAGCAGTTTTTTTGCATATCTAGTGTCGTCCATTCTACAGATGTGGCCATAGAATTTCAATCGTCTCCTGCGTACGGTATCGGTGAACTTGTCGATTGCTTTGTACAAATCTACAGTTTTCCTTTTCATCCACACACAATTTACATGAACGGGGCCATATATTTTCCTGATAATTTTTCGTTCTTGTTTTTCAATATCATCAATTTTAGAGTGGCCTCCTAGAGATGTGGTTTCTGAGGCATACAAGGCTTCCGGAAGAACAACAGTCTTGTAATGCCGAAGTTTTGGATTTCGTGACATCACTCTTTTATTGTAGTGGTTCCATATTATTAGGTATGCTTTCAGGAGTTTGGTAACTCATTCTAAATTAGCTTTCCTGTCCAATCCGGATGGTACAATGATTTCTCCTAGATATTTGAAGGAAGGGACCTGTGTGATTATTCCATAATTTGTCTGTAGTGGGGATCTTTGGATATTCTGGTGTCCATTAGCCATGATATGAGTCTTCTCATACGATATTTGGAGGCCTGTCTTTGATGCTATCTCATGCAACTTCTCTATGGCATACCTGGTTTCTTCACTAGTCTTGGTAAAGGTAGCTAGATCATCAGCAAAGCTAGACACTTCGCGTTAATTCTTTGTCCCCGAGTACCAATGTTTATATCTTCGATTTCTTTTCCCGGTTCCCTGCTGACTTTGTCTAACACTAAGTTAAAAAGGATTGGGGAGAGGCCATCTCCTTGTCGAACTCCTGTATGCACTTCAAAAGGCTCTGATAGTTCATAGAGACTTCACTTGAGATGTTGTATCTGTGAGAGTCTGGCGGATTAATTCTGTGGTCTTCTTGTCCACACTGAGCTCTCCTAGGACGTCCACCACAGTGTGTCTGTCGATAGAGTCATACGCCTTCTTAAAGTCCACAAAGGTGACAAATGTGGTGGTACTGCGGCGTATCCTTAATATCGTCTTCTGACTCCAAATGTGCTCAGAACACGATCTACCTTTAATGAAGCCTGCTTGGTATTCACCAATCAAATGATCTGTTTGTTGTTCTACTCTTTTTAATAGCGCTTTAGATAGAACCTTGTATATAACTGGTAGAACTGCCTCTGTAGTTGTTGGGGTCCGCTCGATCGCCTTTCTTATGTAACGAATGGATAGTGGTATTCTTCCAGTCCTTCGGAATCATCATGGTCTCCCATATTTCTGTTAAGAGCGTATGAATTCTTCTGATGAGATCATCTCCTCCTATTTTCAACATTTCTGCAGTTATTATTATTATTATTATTATTATTATTATTATTATTATTATTATTATTATTATTATTATTATTTCACATACAATTCCATCACTGCTGCCAGGGTGTCCCTCATATCTATCCAGATCTTCAACATCAAGGGAAGATCCTGAGAACCGAAGAGAACAACTCGAAAATGCTTTTCTGAAGACCAGCATCGAGGAAAGCCTTATTGTTCAAGAAGAACACATGAAAAGGATTTTGTTTCATAACCTTAATGAACTTCAGGACAAAATTATATTCCAGCATGAGAGGATGATAGTGATAGTGAAAAAGGATTCACATGTATGTCTTCTGCTGACACGTGATGTTCCATTTCCTAAGTTGTGTGTTACATTGTAATCAATGAGCAATTATTTTTATCAGTGTTTGTTGAAAGTGCACCGATGAATCAGGTAGGTAGTACGAAACTTCAAATGTTGTAGGTAACACCAACCAATTACATTATATACTTGAAGAAGTGCTCATTCAGTTTAATGACTTTTCCAATTCAGCTGGTGATACAGGACATGTTGAGTAGTTTACTTCCTGGCATGCATGATAAAGCAGATGAGATTCGGTTTTAATGGAAAGCTTTATTGCTCAAGTGTACCAAATCTAATTTAAGATATTCATGGAAATCTCTTGTACAGGCCTAATGGCCTCTTGTGCGAGCAAAATCACCCCATTGTTATCGATACTTAAGAAGTACATCTGGTACGATGCTTCCGTGTGAGAACACACTGAGAAAAATTTTCTGTAGTAACTTTTCTACCTCTCCAGTTAACGAACACAGGTCGTCTGAATTTCTGGGTTATCTTGCTAGGAAATTTAAATTCTTAGATGATAAAGACAAAGATATTGTTCTTTTAGCGGATGGATTATAAGGGCGGAAATTATCCAGAAGGTACTTCTCAGTGTGCTGTTATGTCTATGTTTCATGGCCTGTAGCTTAGATTCCAATTATTTAGATGTAGCCCATATTCTGCCAGTGATATACTTTAAGGCAGAGGATTTGCATTCATGTTGTAAGGCAGTGATTTTGAGGTTAGACGAGACATAAATTAAGGTATTTGGTGTCATTGCTGATAATAATTCAATCAATAAAAAAGCTACTTCCTTCTAAACTGAAAATTAAATATGACCATCCCAAACAAAGTGTGAGAGAGAGACCTCAGTATTTTATTTTTGATAGTGTGCAAATTTTAAAATGTGTAAGAAATAATTGGCTTAATCAGAAGGAAAAGGTACCTAATGAGATTTCAACAGCTTAGTGAAAATGTTCCGGAAGGAATAGCTACTCTGGAATCCTTGAATGTTGTTGGGGATGATGCCGTAAATAACCAGAACGAAAATGTACTTCCTGTGTTATTCTACATAGGAGGTTACTGTTCTTGTATAATTATTAAAGAATTTAAGTGTAGCTATTATAAGGGGTTTGTATCTGCTAATGATAATAAAATTCAAGATGACTGAAATAGCTTCATCAGTCAGTGAAGTAGATGTGGCTTATGTTTCCCTAGCTCAGATGTAGTAACATGTGTATCGTATGTCCCTGCTGTGGCTCATAAAATGCTAGGTGACAAGTCAGCAAACATTTTGTACAAGGTCTCACTTTCAAACATACCATCATTTGTTTTTAATTGTACTACACATTGCACATTCGGTGGTACTACATTCGTAAATATCTTGGTAAATAATCATACACTAAATATTTAATGACTGTAAATAAGAAAAGATTGTCACCAATTAAGTGTTTCTAAAACTGTGTTTGTAGTTCTCTTTTAGGACCACCAATGATTCTCAGAAGAGAGTAGGAGATGCTGATATATCTAAAGAGAATATTTTTGTAAATCACTGTTGCTGAAAGGATGCGGCAGATGTTGTATATCAGCAGGATCTGTGTTGTTGTTGGGAATGGTGACATAGACGACTTGAATGAAAGTGTACTTCCTGTGCTATTCTACATAGGGTGTTACTGTTCTTATAGAATTTAATTGTGACTATTGTAAGTTACTTGTATCTGCTGAAGATAATGAAATTTGAGATGACAGAAATAGCTTCATCAGTCAGATAAGTAGTGATGGCTTATGTTTCCTAAGCTCAGATATAATAACATGTGTATCCAATGGCCTTGCTGAAACAAGACACATCCTACATGACAAGGGAGAGTTGTTCTTGAATCAAACAAGTATGCCAAAAACATTTTGTAACAGATATTACTTTCAAATATCTGTGTCTTTTTCTACCCATAATTGTACTACTGCTCACAATGTCCATGATATTGTACATTCCATTTCTACCGCCTTACCGACTGTCAGCAGTAGAAGTCAAACAGGGACAAGAAAATTAAAGACAGTAGCAAAATGATTCATTACCATCAAAGCATACCACAACCTTAGTTTAACAATCCGTTACCCAGAGACCATGAACCAAAATAAATGTTGGTACGGCAGTAAAATTTCTAATCTACAATAAAGAGGACAAGTTTTTCATAATGAACATAACTTACATATTTATTTATTTTAAAGAATAAATGAATTAAGCCATCACTATCAGGGAAGCGTCCAAAATTAAAACCACCCAAACTGGGTTACAAATAAATTTAGAAAGGAAAAACTTCACGTGCCGTCCGGACGGAAAAATAAAATTACCTGATACATTTTGTATAACTTCAAACCAATCCAACTACGTGTGAAATATTAACATGTTTTATGCATTGCGTCTTCAATAAATAGTTCTTTTCACAACATTCCTTTAACTTATAAATATTTTCATTACACCGAAAACACTTAGGCTAATCACCACGGAGATTTCACACGGACCCCAGTACATGCAACGCGGATGAGAAAATAGCAGACATAAACCGGCAGAAGGCCAGAAAAATATAAGGATGAATAAAAGGGGAATACATAAAATTACATAAAGTATGGAAAACAAACGAAAATCCCCAAGAAACGGACCAAAACTCACATGCATAATTAAGAGAAGCCGAACGCCACCAAACAACAACAAACACAATCACAACCGTGACCAGTTGCCATGGTAACAAACACGCCAAGAGTCCTTGGCAACCCCGAAAACATGAACCCAAATAACACACAGGACCAACCAAAATACGAAGGGAAAGGGAAAGATTACCAAAACACAGTCAAAATTAAATGAGCAGAAACAGAGGTAAACAAGAAATTAAAACGAAAGAGACTGGTACCCAAGTGAAATATCGCGTAGTTTAAGGATTATACACAGAGATGTTTCATAGTTACTCATTAGTATTGTCAAATAAATTGGTTTTTAATTAATTACACTTCCTTTTCACCCAACGGATCCCATGTATAACTTGATACAGTTTGGAAACCCAATTCAGAAAAACCTAAGGTAACCTAAAAAAAAGCTGGACGACATAATAAATCCAAGACCGACGACGATACTCAAGATGAAAGAATTTCACTCATAATTCTTCACGCAGCAGGAAGCAGATCCAAGACAGAAATGAAAAAAAGACTTACTTGCTTTGTTGGAGTTGGAGAAGTGTACTACTATCCGTTACTCACATAAATGAAATATACTTGAAGTTACAAATTTATAATAAAAGGAAGACGTTCCCAAAGTTGATAGATCAGCACTAAGGAGAAGTCCTTATGTAGAAACACTGTTATCCTTTATCTATGTGGTGGATCGGAAAACGACCCAGGAGAGGGAACGAAACATGTCTTGCCTCCATCGTACTCCAAGGATTACTCATGGCGGACCACACCGATAATGAGCATGGCCCACCGCACGGAGAAAGAGAAATTCAGAGACTCGCTCTCAATAAGAAACTACAACATACGGCACGGAATCGTACCAGACCAAGATAATAAAGATTCAGAGAAATAACGTTAAGGTAAAATAATTTCATGGTGACAATGACCGAGATGGTACCAAATAAATTGGGCAAGGCCACATAGAAGGTACTTGTAAAAATACAAGACTGAAATGATTCTGAATGACACAATTTAAAAAAAACACAAATGCAGTATTCGAAATATGGTTGGGGAGAGCTAATACTCGTCACCAACGTCACAGCCTCCCCCCCAAAACCACACATAATGCTCTTACCATACAGTGATCAAACGAACAAGAAAATTTTTGTAGTACCAATCACACGAGAGAAAGATCACTGAACCAATTTGTTTTACCACACTTGCAAGATGCATAATATACCACCATTCTCATATTACTTAGACAGTTTACAATGTAAAATAAGGTCAAATGTTCAGCATACTTGTAGCCAAAATATAAGTTCATAATTTATATGAGCCCTCTTTTTTTTACTTTTTGCACATCAATATCTTTTTTCTTTTGAATAGAGTTCCTTTAAGAAAGTTCTTCAATACACATCCTTGTAGTTCCAGATATTTTGTTATACCAAATGAAAGTTAATTTTCATTTTAAAGTTCAGTAGATTTGAATTACTTAGTTACACTAAATTGTTAACCATAGGCAACCAAAAGGCTATAATCACCAGCTAGGCATTCAAAAGTTCTTACATATTGTTAGAAGGATCACGCCTTTTTAATTTAGCATCACACGGGTCCAGCGCGTACCACGAAAATCATTACCAATAGTTTATATCTTCATTCCTTTATCATAAAGTTCCTATCCATATGCGTCCATCCTAAGGCTTCAAGATTATCATCATAATATTCATCCTATCTATCGGGTTTCCATGGTAAAAGAGCGCAATATCTTGTTTCATGGCAGAACAATTAGGATTTAAAAGATAAAGGAAACGCAAAGGCGCAAGGGAGGGCAAAGAAAACGCAATTGGTGAATGAAAACTACAGAATAACCAAATTCAAAATTTAGATCAACACGGATTATTACACTTGATTGAGTCAGGGCCCAAGTGTACCACTCAAAACACAGAGAACACCAGAAAGCCCACTTTAGGGGGAAATCAATAGCGTAAGTACAAGTAGCACAAGGGGTACCCATTGTACCGGGCGGTACACCTCCACTCCGCTAATTTAAAATGTGCGCCAGTTGAAACTCCTCTGCTGGAGGAAGTCTGAACTTTATCTACGCTATTAATTCTCTACTTTCTCAGAAGATGTCACCACGTGGAAAATTTTGAGTTTTTGAACTGTGTCATTTTTGATGTGGTTTTGTTTCGCTTGAAGTAAGAAGTGTGAACTTTCTCTTCTAGAGGACACTACTGAAGATCAACAATAGTGCAACCTAGTGCGGAGTCAAAGAACTATTTTGTTGGAGAAATTTTTATTTCAAATGTTTGTTCTTTGCTAAATTTTTTCAGTCTTTGGTTAAGTTGGCAATATTAACCCCTTCTTTCCCCTTGTTTTAAATCTAGCCTATCCCGAATTTCTTGAATTAATTTTCCACCAATTATGTGTTTCTTCTTAGTATTGTGTAGGGGGTTTATTGATCTACCAATAAAATCATCGCGGGAGGGTGTTTTCATTCCCCTAACGCCTAGAACCTTCTGCGAGAGTATTTAAACTGCTGATTTTAGGGTCTCCGGGCCACTTCTGTTCCATCTTTCAGTGTATAAAGTACATAGCAGGAGGCGGGAAGCGCCTCTTTCCTCGGCAGCGGTCATCAATAAGGTAATGGCCGATTAATAAATTCTTTCTTTGCTAGCTCAGCAGTTTAACTCTCGGGGCGGGTGCGAAGCGTTCCTCCATGTAACCTTTTCCTAAAATGTAACGATCTTTTCTTCTATTCTCTTGTAAGCTGCATATTGGGATAGAGAGTGCTAACCCTCTCGAGCTCCCACTCACATTGTCTTGAGGTGAACTTATTTTCTCAACCTATTCTTCGTTAATGTAAAACAAATTGCTCTTTTCTAAAGTCACCTCGGTAGTATGGGATTAGCCCTTGCATTAGTGGCCTAGAGCCAGATTAGGTTTTTAAAAACAAGTGTATTAGGAGTGCAAGATCGCCTCCTCTCAAATTGTTATTTTAGAGGTCATGTAATTGCCCATTTTTATTTAATAGACCTCAGTAGGTTGGGTATTTTACCCCTGTGTATATGTCCAGTGAGGACAACTTGAAGGTGGAGTTTGGTGTGGCCTGGGAGAGGCTTAAATTTTGAGAGCGAGTGGCTCTTTTGAAAATTGAGTGTTGTATGCCTCGTGGAGGCTTTTCTGTGTAATTTGGAGCAAGGGCTCCTAGGTATGAATGGGGTTTTCTGCCCCTCTGTTAAAACTCGTGTTTGGGGTAAAACTGAGCTGATTGCCCAAGCAGTGTAAAATCAGGGCGCGAAGCCCAATTCCTGTAAATATTGTAACTACCCTTTTTGATTTGCTACTTTGTACCTGCCATGCTTGTTATTTCTTTGTTTTCGAAAAAAAATATAACCTTGTTAAATTTTAAATTAATTTTGCTTTGGTAGCTGGAGACCTATTCACACCCGCACCTTCTTTCACCTCTACCTACCACGGAAAACTCCGTAGCAAGTGGTAGCAGAGCGTGGTTGAATGGGTCTCAATTTAGCCCCTTTTGACGGCTAAACATTGTTTGTTCCGAACTCTAACTATTTTCACAGTTGCTGGAATTTTTTGAGTTTTTCAAAATTGTTCTGTCACCATGCCCGGCCCTCGCGATCTTCTCCATCTTAACTATTTGCGCAAGGAGGAGTTGATCTATGAATTGACTATTAGAAATGTACAATCTGGAGGCACGGTTGCAGTAGACACAAACAAGCTTAGAGAGTCCCTAGATTTGCCCATTTCCATCCCCAATTTGGGAGAGAAAGAAATTGACGACTCTCTTTCCACGATCACGGAGAATATTACTGGGCTAGCTTCTGTAGTTAGTTTTTTGATGAAAATGATCCTTCTCCTAATCAAATTAAGCGTGTGCAAGCTAGGCTATATCATTTTTCGAATAGGGTTAACGATCTGTTGTCTCTAAAGTTGAAAGACGTTCAGAAGAAGGAAGCTAGTACGCTGCTTGAAAATATGTCTGAATTATCTAGCAAGGTCACTCAATTGTTAACAGGGGAGGTTCCTCCCAAAAGCGATCTACCCACCTCAGTGAATGCAGGTAGTGGGGAAGCGCCTCCCAAGGGAGAAGTTAATAGGATAACCGTTGCTGCTCAAATTATCCCTGCCCCATTGGACAACGAATCTGAACGTCGTGCATCATTGAGTAACATCCGTTCTGAATTAACTTCCTTGCCATTGAAACCTTTGCCTACTATGTCACCCGGGTTTAGCAGCTTGCCTCATCCATTGGCAATGTTGCTCAGAGGTATCTCTAACTTTTCCGTTAATACCACCAGTGATGTAATTTCTTTTTTAAGATTTCTAGTTGAATTTCAGGATCATGCCCTTGTGTTTTCTCTTTCTCCATGTCAAATTTTGCAAATTATCTATCCGTATGCTATTGGTATTCTCTCAGATAAAATCGTAAGAGCCATTGCCGAGCAATCATCTATTGAGGATTTCCATGCCCATTTGCTAGCTAACTTCATCCCGGCTAGGGCCAGGTCCTCCCTTATTCAGAAGTACTATTACCGTGTACAACGCTTGGATGAAAACTTGGCTGATTTCATACAGGACATTAAGTTTTATACTAGGGTGTTTGCTCTTCATTTCCCTGAGGATCAGATTGTACAAGCTATTGTGGAAGGGATTTCACCACCCTACAGGTCATATTTGTGTTTCGCGGCGTGCCCGCAAACTTTCTCTGAACTTGAAGCATTGGCCGTCTCAGCGGAAGGAGTTAGATACGCCGATTCTTTGCGTGTCGCGAAAGAACCCCCGCCTTCCTTTAGTAATACTCGGCCTCCACCTCGCCGACCAGTCAATCCCCGTAAATGTTATGCTTGCGGGTCGCCTGACCATCTGCGCCACAAGTGTCCACTGATCAAGTCAAGTGGGACAAGGAATGGAGCCGGGTCATCACAAGGCTGTTTTAAATGTGGGGCTTTCTCACATATCGCCAAGAATTGTCCCAATTCGAATAGCACCCCCTCCTGCTCAACTTCTGGTGCAAATTCCACCTATGCCAATAATAAAAAGTGACTAGTGGCTTCGGCTGAGTCGACTAATCCATCTTCCCGAGACTCAGCCCCGGGTAAACAGGTTGTAAATTCAGGGAACGAGCAATTTTCAAATACATCTTTTGAAGGTTCCAAAGAGTGTCTTAGGATTGCGGCGAATTCCCCCGCACCGGTCCCCTTTCTCAAAATTGAGTTAAATAACGAGCCTATAACAGCTCTCTTAGATTCAGGTAGTGTTTGTTCTATTATTTCGGCTGGATGGTATTCAAAATTGAAATCTGTTTGTAAGCTTCCTAACTATTGTTTGTTGGCGATCCAATACGTTTCGGCTAATTCCTCTCCATTAGAAATTCTCGGTTCCTTATATGTCAAAATTCGTATTTTTCAATTCACATGGAAAGTTAAATTGTTTGTGGCCAAGCATTTGTCTTGCCCCATTATATTGGGAGCGGACTTTATTTCTCACACTGGTCTTGTGCTCGATCTTCAGAGTAGGCCTTGCACTTTCAAATTTGCCTCTAATTGTAATATCCCTCTATTAAAGTGTAATTCTGCATCATGTTCTTCTATTTCGCCTACCCAGGATGAGATGTTGTTAGACCTTAGACATCTACCTGAGGAGCAGGCTGATAGTATTCGCAAATTGTGTCAGTCGTTTCCCGAGGTGTTCTCTGATACTCTTGGTGTTACTGACCTTATTGAATACAAAATTGAGGTCACGGATTCGATTCCTGTCCGTTTTCCACCTTATAGGCTATCTCCACCTAAAATGAAGGCTCTAAAAGAAATCATCGATCAGATGTTGAAGGACGGTATTATTAGGCCCTCTAAGTCAGCGTATTCTTCGCCTATTTTTTTAGTCCCGAAACCCCAAGGAGGCTTCAGGCCTGTCATTGATTACAGGGCTCTCAATCGGAAGGTGGTGTTACAATCTGTGCCCCTTCCCGACCTTCATTCTTGTTTTTCATGGTTTCGTAAGGCCAAGTTCTTTACTATCTTGGACTTGAATCAGGCCTATAATCAAATTCCCCTTGCCGAAGAGTCTAAACATCTTACAGCGTTTGCCACGGACTGGAATTTATACGAATACAACCGCGTGCCTTTCGGGCTCCCCACGGGAGCAGCTGTACTCACTAGGCTACTAGATAGGGTCTTCTCCGACATCAAATTTGAGTACTTATATCACTACTTGGACGATGTCGTCGTATTTTCAGAGACTTTTGAAGAACATCTAGATCATCTGCGAGAAGTTCTCGATCGCCTTCGTAAGGCTGGGTTAACTGTTAAGTTGTCCAAGGTTGCCTTTGCTAAGCCCTCTATGTCTTTCCTAGGGCATATTGTGTCACCGGATAGTGTAGCAGTTGATCATTCTAGAACACAGGCCATCCGTGATTTTAAACCTCCCAAGGACATTAAAGGCATCGCCAGGTTTATTGGTATGGTGAATTTCTTCAGGAAGTTTATTCCTAACTTCGCTAATAGAGAGGCGCCCTTAAACCTTCTTCGTAGGAAAGGCATCAAATTCGAGTGGGGACCTTCTCAACAAGCCGCTTTTGAAGACCTTAAATTAGCTCTTTGTAATGCCCCTGTACTTGCTATGCCTGATTTCTCGAAGAAATTCATCGTCCAAACCGACGCGTCGTCGTCAGCAGTAGCGGCAGTCCTTCTTCAAGAGACTGAACTAGGGAGGCGACCCATCGCCTATGCATCTAGGACCTTGTCGGCTCAAGAAGCCAAGTATTCCATCTATGAGCTCGAAGGTTTGGCAGTCTTATTCGCCTTAGAGGAGTTCCGTCTCTATCTGGAACATGTCAAATTCGACCTGGAGACAGATAATCAAGCCTTAAGCTGGGTCTTAGGTAGGCCGCGTCGTACTGGTCGTATAGCCCGCTGGGCCATCCGTATTTCTGCCTTCCAGTTTGATGTTAGACATATCAGAGGTACCGAAAATGTTGTTGCTGATGGACTCAGCCGTATGTTTTCTAACGACGTCGAGACCCACGAACCGGTCGACAGTTCATCACCTTCCGAGTCCATACTATCTAAGGTTAGTGCCTCCTAACAGATGCTCCCATGCTCTTTAGGGATATCGAGAAATACCAACGTGAAGATCCGACGCTGGCTCCGATAATGGAAACCCTTTCTTCTGGGGAACATGTTGTCCCTTATGTTCTGAGGAATGGTGTTCTATGTTGCCCTTCGAGGCATGATAAGATGATGAAAGTAGTTGTTCCAGCGGTTCTTGTACCTATGATCTTCAAGTATTATCATGAGACCCCATTAGGAGGGCATCTTGGTATCTTTAAAACTCGTGAAAAGATTCGTGAAATGTTCATCTGGAAAGGTATGGACGGTGAAATCCGTGAACTAGTAAAGGCTTGTAAATCCTGTTTGCTTAGTAAACCGACCATGTCCACCAAGGTAGGCCTCTTGTCTTCTCAGCAAGCGTCACGCCCCATGGAACGCCTGTATATTGATTATGTAGGACCATTCCCCCAGTCAAAGCGTAATGCCAACAAGTTCATCCTTGTGTGTGTAGATGGTTTTACCAGATTTTCTTGGTTATTTCCGACTAAGCTGGCTACCGCTCAGTCTACCATTACTTGCTTAAATTCTATTTTTGCTTCTTTTGGTCCGTGCCAATATGTTGTGTCTGATAATGCTAAGGCGTTCACATCAAACCTTTTTCGTAAATTCTGTTTTGACTTATCCATCTCTCATGTAACTACTTCTGCTTATTACCCTCAACCATCTCTGGCTGAACGGGTTAATCGTAATCTCAGGTCCCCACTTATTGCCTATCATCATGAAGATCATTCCAGGTGGGACACGTCCCTGCATTGGTTAGCTTTTGCTTTGAATTCGGCGGTTCATGAATCTCATAAGTTCACTCCAGCTTCCTTGATGTTCAAGTTTGTTCCCAACACGCCGCTATCTAACCTTTGGTCTCTGAGTGACATTCTACCCGAGACAATAGATCCGGATAATATTAAAGATCTTTGGAAGAAGGCTAAAGCCAATCTTAAGGTATCTCATGAAAAGGTTAGGGAAAAGAATGATCGTGGACGGAGACCCACCACTTTGAAGGCAGGTGACCAGGTGATGGTCAAGAATTTTGTTCCCGCGGGCAAGCTTGCCCCCAGATTTCATGGGCCATGCATCATTCTCGATTTTCTTACGCCGGTTACATTGTTAGTAAGCAATCCAGCCACCGAGAGGATATTTAGGGTTCACCTGTCCCAGGTGAAACCGGTGTAAATTTTGTGTCAACTTGCTTCATATAATTTGATAGGATATGAAGGTTATATTTTTTTTTGAGTTCTACTCTTAAGGCATTCTGCTCCTTCTATTTTATTTTATATGTAAGCATTTCTGTGAAACCTCCCCCGATTTGTTAAACTGCCATCCTGTCCTTGCCACGGCCATTACCACGCTCCCGTCTCCTGCTCCACTACACACAGTGGCTGGCTTAGATGAAATGCCATGGATATCTGCACGCCGCTGGCCCCTCTATCTCTCTACATGCCTGTGCCCTCAAAAGAAACATGATGGTACAACACAATTCTGCCGCCTAGCTTTAATGTTTCAGTGCCCCCGCAGCCGCGCGGCGCCGTGCCGCAACTGGGTTTGAGGAAGGGCCCCCTCGGCCCCAGCGAGGACGACATGTGCACGGCGAGCCGGAGCTCTCCTCCCGGCCAAGGCTGATGTGCGGCGCACGACCTGCTACTTGCCCGCAGCCTGTATATGTTCACCGCGGGCGCGGCGTGTTTCAACACCTCTGCTCCCCTCATAGTGCGGGCGAGCGGTATCTCAGGGTACTTGAGGGGTCCGAGCGGCCTCCTTTGGACGCAAGCTGCAATGGCCGGTCTGGCCATCCAACTTCATCAACCTCAACTACATGGACAGTTACGATAAGCAATGACTACACTCGGGAATTCAACAGCAGTATTTGGTGGACATTGCAAAATTTTTCATCACTTTTAAGTATTAAAAGTTTATCCTCAGAATTCTACTTCTACAAACTTAAAAACTATTCTTCATCTGCAACAACAAAATTTTGAAACTAAATCAAACCAAATT
The DNA here is from genome assembly GCF_040414725.1 of Anabrus simplex. NCBI lineage: Eukaryota > Metazoa > Arthropoda > Insecta > Orthoptera > Tettigoniidae > Anabrus > Anabrus simplex. Next base: position 6,987,101 of record NC_090271.1, read on the forward strand.
AAGAAAATCTTATAAATTTTTTTTGGCAATTAATCTCCATATCTACATCAAAACTTGGACCTTGTTTTCAAACAATTTCATGTGTCACCCCGGGAGGAACTTTTGGGGGGGGAGGTCTGTACCGGGCGGTACACCTCCACTCCGCTAATTTAAAATGTGCGCCAGTTGAAACTCCTCTGCTGGAGGAAGTCTGAACTTTATCTACGCTATTAATTCTCTACTTTCTCAGAAGATGTCACCACGTGGAAAATTTTGAGTTTTTGAACTGTGTCATTTTTGATGTGGTTTTGTTTCGCTTGAAGTAAGAAGTGTGAACTTTCTCTTCTAGAGGACACTACTGAAGATCAACAATAGTGCAACCTAGTGCGGAGTCAAAGAACTATTTTGTTGGAGAAATTTTTATTTCAAATGTTTGTTCTTTGCTAAATTTTTTCAGTCTTTGGTTAAGTTGGCAATATTAACCCCTTCTTTCCCCTTGTTTTAAATCTAGCCTATCCCGAATTTCTTGAATTAATTTTCCACCAATTATGTGTTTCTTCTTAGTATTGTGTAGGGGGTTTATTGATCTACCAATAAAATCATCGCGGGAGGGTGTTTTCATTCCCCTAACGCCTAGAACCTTCTGCGAGAGTATTTAAACTGCTGATTTTAGGGTCTCCGGGCCACTTCTGTTCCATCTTTCAGTGTATAAAGTACATAGCAGGAGGCGGGAAGCGCCTCTTTCCTCGGCAGCGGTCATCAATAAGGTAATGGCCGATTAATAAATTCTTTCTTTGCTAGCTCAGCAGTTTAACTCTCGGGGCGGGTGCGAAGCGTTCCTCCATGTAACCTTTTCCTAAAATGTAACGATCTTTTCTTCTATTCTCTTGTAAGCTGCATATTGGGATAGAGAGTGCTAACCCTCTCGAGCTCCCACTCACATTGTCTTGAGGTGAACTTATTTTCTCAACCTATTCTTCGTTAATGTAAAACAAATTGCTCTTTTCTAAAGTCACCTCGGTAGTATGGGATTAGCCCTTGCATTAGTGGCCTAGAGCCAGATTAGGTTTTTAAAAACAAGTGTATTAGGAGTGCAAGATCGCCTCCTCTCAAATTGTTATTTTAGAGGTCATGTAATTGCCCATTTTTATTTAATAGACCTCAGTAGGTTGGGTATTTTACCCCTGTGTATATGTCCAGTGAGGACAACTTGAAGGTGGAGTTTGGTGTGGCCTGGGAGAGGCTTAAATTTTGAGAGCGAGTGGCTCTTTTGAAAATTGAGTGTTGTATGCCTCGTGGAGGCTTTTCTGTGTAATTTGGAGCAAGGGCTCCTAGGTATGAATGGGGTTTTCTGCCCCTCTGTTAAAACTCGTGTTTGGGGTAAAACTGAGCTGATTGCCCAAGCAGTGTAAAATCAGGGCGCGAAGCCCAATTCCTGTAAATATTGTAACTACCCTTTTTGATTTGCTACTTTGTACCTGCCATGCTTGTTATTTCTTTGTTTTCGAAAAAAAATATAACCTTGTTAAATTTTAAATTAATTTTGCTTTGGTAGCTGGAGACCTATTCACACCCGCACCTTCTTTCACCTCTACCTACCACGGAAAACTCCGTAGCAAGTGGTAGCAGAGCGTGGTTGAATGGGTCTCAATTTAGCCCCTTTTGACGGCTAAACATTGTTTGTTCCGAACTCTAACTATTTTCACAGTTGCTGGAATTTTTTGAGTTTTTCAAAATTGTTCTGTCACCATGCCCGGCCCTCGCGATCTTCTCCATCTTAACTATTTGCGCAAGGAGGAGTTGATCTATGAATTGACTATTAGAAATGTACAATCTGGAGGCACGGTTGCAGTAGACACAAACAAGCTTAGAGAGTCCCTAGATTTGCCCATTTCCATCCCCAATTTGGGAGAGAAAGAAATTGACGACTCTCTTTCCACGATCACGGAGAATATTACTGGGCTAGCTTCTGTAGTTAGTTTTTTGATGAAAATGATCCTTCTCCTAATCAAATTAAGCGTGTGCAAGCTAGGCTATATCATTTTTCGAATAGGGTTAACGATCTGTTGTCTCTAAAGTTGAAAGACGTTCAGAAGAAGGAAGCTAGTACGCTGCTTGAAAATATGTCTGAATTATCTAGCAAGGTCACTCAATTGTTAACAGGGGAGGTTCCTCCCAAAAGCGATCTACCCACCTCAGTGAATGCAGGTAGTGGGGAAGCGCCTCCCAAGGGAGAAGTTAATAGGATAACCGTTGCTGCTCAAATTATCCCTGCCCCATTGGACAACGAATCTGAACGTCGTGCATCATTGAGTAACATCCGTTCTGAATTAACTTCCTTGCCATTGAAACCTTTGCCTACTATGTCACCCGGGTTTAGCAGCTTGCCTCATCCATTGGCAATGTTGCTCAGAGGTATCTCTAACTTTTCCGTTAATACCACCAGTGATGTAATTTCTTTTTTAAGATTTCTAGTTGAATTTCAGGATCATGCCCTTGTGTTTTCTCTTTCTCCATGTCAAATTTTGCAAATTATCTATCCGTATGCTATTGGTATTCTCTCAGATAAAATCGTAAGAGCCATTGCCGAGCAATCATCTATTGAGGATTTCCATGCCCATTTGCTAGCTAACTTCATCCCGGCTAGGGCCAGGTCCTCCCTTATTCAGAAGTACTATTACCGTGTACAACGCTTGGATGAAAACTTGGCTGATTTCATACAGGACATTAAGTTTTATACTAGGGTGTTTGCTCTTCATTTCCCTGAGGATCAGATTGTACAAGCTATTGTGGAAGGGATTTCACCACCCTACAGGTCATATTTGTGTTTCGCGGCGTGCCCGCAAACTTTCTCTGAACTTGAAGCATTGGCCGTCTCAGCGGAAGGAGTTAGATACGCCGATTCTTTGCGTGTCGCGAAAGAACCCCCGCCTTCCTTTAGTAATACTCGGCCTCCACCTCGCCGACCAGTCAATCCCCGTAAATGTTATGCTTGCGGGTCGCCTGACCATCTGCGCCACAAGTGTCCACTGATCAAGTCAAGTGGGACAAGGAATGGAGCCGGGTCATCACAAGGCTGTTTTAAATGTGGGGCTTTCTCACATATCGCCAAGAATTGTCCCAATTCGAATAGCACCCCCTCCTGCTCAACTTCTGGTGCAAATTCCACCTATGCCAATAATAAAAAGTGACTAGTGGCTTCGGCTGAGTCGACTAATCCATCTTCCCGAGACTCAGCCCCGGGTAAACAGGTTGTAAATTCAGGGAACGAGCAATTTTCAAATACATCTTTTGAAGGTTCCAAAGAGTGTCTTAGGATTGCGGCGAATTCCCCCGCACCGGTCCCCTTTCTCAAAATTGAGTTAAATAACGAGCCTATAACAGCTCTCTTAGATTCAGGTAGTGTTTGTTCTATTATTTCGGCTGGATGGTATTCAAAATTGAAATCTGTTTGTAAGCTTCCTAACTATTGTTTGTTGGCGATCCAATACGTTTCGGCTAATTCCTCTCCATTAGAAATTCTCGGTTCCTTATATGTCAAAATTCGTATTTTTCAATTCACATGGAAAGTTAAATTGTTTGTGGCCAAGCATTTGTCTTGCCCCATTATATTGGGAGCGGACTTTATTTCTCACACTGGTCTTGTGCTCGATCTTCAGAGTAGGCCTTGCACTTTCAAATTTGCCTCTAATTGTAATATCCCTCTATTAAAGTGTAATTCTGCATCATGTTCTTCTATTTCGCCTACCCAGGATGAGATGTTGTTAGACCTTAGACATCTACCTGAGGAGCAGGCTGATAGTATTCGCAAATTGTGTCAGTCGTTTCCCGAGGTGTTCTCTGATACTCTTGGTGTTACTGACCTTATTGAATACAAAATTGAGGTCACGGATTCGATTCCTGTCCGTTTTCCACCTTATAGGCTATCTCCACCTAAAATGAAGGCTCTAAAAGAAATCATCGATCAGATGTTGAAGGACGGTATTATTAGGCCCTCTAAGTCAGCGTATTCTTCGCCTATTTTTTTAGTCCCGAAACCCCAAGGAGGCTTCAGGCCTGTCATTGATTACAGGGCTCTCAATCGGAAGGTGGTGTTACAATCTGTGCCCCTTCCCGACCTTCATTCTTGTTTTTCATGGTTTCGTAAGGCCAAGTTCTTTACTATCTTGGACTTGAATCAGGCCTATAATCAAATTCCCCTTGCCGAAGAGTCTAAACATCTTACAGCGTTTGCCACGGACTGGAATTTATACGAATACAACCGCGTGCCTTTCGGGCTCCCCACGGGAGCAGCTGTACTCACTAGGCTACTAGATAGGGTCTTCTCCGACATCAAATTTGAGTACTTATATCACTACTTGGACGATGTCGTCGTATTTTCAGAGACTTTTGAAGAACATCTAGATCATCTGCGAGAAGTTCTCGATCGCCTTCGTAAGGCTGGGTTAACTGTTAAGTTGTCCAAGGTTGCCTTTGCTAAGCCCTCTATGTCTTTCCTAGGGCATATTGTGTCACCGGATAGTGTAGCAGTTGATCATTCTAGAACACAGGCCATCCGTGATTTTAAACCTCCCAAGGACATTAAAGGCATCGCCAGGTTTATTGGTATGGTGAATTTCTTCAGGAAGTTTATTCCTAACTTCGCTAATAGAGAGGCGCCCTTAAACCTTCTTCGTAGGAAAGGCATCAAATTCGAGTGGGGACCTTCTCAACAAGCCGCTTTTGAAGACCTTAAATTAGCTCTTTGTAATGCCCCTGTACTTGCTATGCCTGATTTCTCGAAGAAATTCATCGTCCAAACCGACGCGTCGTCGTCAGCAGTAGCGGCAGTCCTTCTTCAAGAGACTGAACTAGGGAGGCGACCCATCGCCTATGCATCTAGGACCTTGTCGGCTCAAGAAGCCAAGTATTCCATCTATGAGCTCGAAGGTTTGGCAGTCTTATTCGCCTTAGAGGAGTTCCGTCTCTATCTGGAACATGTCAAATTCGACCTGGAGACAGATAATCAAGCCTTAAGCTGGGTCTTAGGTAGGCCGCGTCGTACTGGTCGTATAGCCCGCTGGGCCATCCGTATTTCTGCCTTCCAGTTTGATGTTAGACATATCAGAGGTACCGAAAATGTTGTTGCTGATGGACTCAGCCGTATGTTTTCTAACGACGTCGAGACCCACGAACCGGTCGACAGTTCATCACCTTCCGAGTCCATACTATCTAAGGTTAGTGCCTCCTAACAGATGCTCCCATGCTCTTTAGGGATATCGAGAAATACCAACGTGAAGATCCGACGCTGGCTCCGATAATGGAAACCCTTTCTTCTGGGGAACATGTTGTCCCTTATGTTCTGAGGAATGGTGTTCTATGTTGCCCTTCGAGGCATGATAAGATGATGAAAGTAGTTGTTCCAGCGGTTCTTGTACCTATGATCTTCAAGTATTATCATGAGACCCCATTAGGAGGGCATCTTGGTATCTTTAAAACTCGTGAAAAGATTCGTGAAATGTTCATCTGGAAAGGTATGGACGGTGAAATCCGTGAACTAGTAAAGGCTTGTAAATCCTGTTTGCTTAGTAAACCGACCATGTCCACCAAGGTAGGCCTCTTGTCTTCTCAGCAAGCGTCACGCCCCATGGAACGCCTGTATATTGATTATGTAGGACCATTCCCCCAGTCAAAGCGTAATGCCAACAAGTTCATCCTTGTGTGTGTAGATGGTTTTACCAGATTTTCTTGGTTATTTCCGACTAAGCTGGCTACCGCTCAGTCTACCATTACTTGCTTAAATTCTATTTTTGCTTCTTTTGGTCCGTGCCAATATGTTGTGTCTGATAATGCTAAGGCGTTCACATCAAACCTTTTTCGTAAATTCTGTTTTGACTTATCCATCTCTCATGTAACTACTTCTGCTTATTACCCTCAACCATCTCTGGCTGAACGGGTTAATCGTAATCTCAGGTCCCCACTTATTGCCTATCATCATGAAGATCATTCCAGGTGGGACACGTCCCTGCATTGGTTAGCTTTTGCTTTGAATTCGGCGGTTCATGAATCTCATAAGTTCACTCCAGCTTCCTTGATGTTCAAGTTTGTTCCCAACACGCCGCTATCTAACCTTTGGTCTCTGAGTGACATTCTACCCGAGACAATAGATCCGGATAATATTAAAGATCTTTGGAAGAAGGCTAAAGCCAATCTTAAGGTATCTCATGAAAAGGTTAGGGAAAAGAATGATCGTGGACGGAGACCCACCACTTTGAAGGCAGGTGACCAGGTGATGGTCAAGAATTTTGTTCCCGCGGGCAAGCTTGCCCCCAGATTTCATGGGCCATGCATCATTCTCGATTTTCTTACGCCGGTTACATTGTTAGTAAGCAATCCAGCCACCGAGAGGATATTTAGGGTTCACCTGTCCCAGGTGAAACCGGTGTAAATTTTGTGTCAACTTGCTTCATATAATTTGATAGGATATGAAGGTTATATTTTTTTTTGAGTTCTACTCTTAAGGCATTCTGCTCCTTCTATTTTATTTTATATGTAAGCATTTCTGTGAAACCTCCCCCGATTTGTTAAACTGCCATCCTGTCCTTGCCACGGCCATTACCACGCTCCCGTCTCCTGCTCCACTACACACAGTGGCTGGCTTAGATGAAATGCCATGGATATCTGCACGCCGCTGGCCCCTCTATCTCTCTACATGCCTGTGCCCTCAAAAGAAACATGATGGTACAACACAATTCTGCCGCCTAGCTTTAATGTTTCAGTGCCCCCGCAGCCGCGCGGCGCCGTGCCGCAACTGGGTTTGAGGAAGGGCCCCCTCGGCCCCAGCGAGGACGACATGTGCACGGCGAGCCGGAGCTCTCCTCCCGGCCAAGGCTGATGTGCGGCGCACGACCTGCTACTTGCCCGCAGCCTGTATATGTTCACCGCGGGCGCGGCGTGTTTCAACACCTCTGCTCCCCTCATAGTGCGGGCGAGCGGTATCTCAGGGTACTTGAGGGGTCCGAGCGGCCTCCTTTGGACGCAAGCTGCAATGGCCGGTCTGGCCATCCAACTTCATCAACCTCAACTACATGGACAGTTACGATAAGCAATGACTACACTCGGGAATTCAACAGCAGTATTTGGTGGACATTGCAAAATTTTTCATCACTTTTAAGTATTAAAAGTTTATCCTCAGAATTCTACTTCTACAAACTTAAAAACTATTCTTCATCTGCAACAACAAAATTTTGAAACTAAATCAAACCAAATTAAGAAAATCTTATAAATTTTTTTTGGCAATTAATCTCCATATCTACATCAAAACTTGGACCTTGTTTTCAAACAATTTCATGTGTCACCCCGGGAGGAACTTTTGGGGGGGGAGGTCTGTACCGGGCGGTACACCTCCACTCCGCTAATTTAAAATGTGCGCCAGTTGAAACTCCTCTGCTGGAGGAAGTCTGAACTTTATCTACGCTATTAATTCTCTACTTTCTCAGAAGATGTCACCACGTGGAAAATTTTGAGTTTTTGAACTGTGTCATTTTTGATGTGGTTTTGTTTCGCTTGAAGTAAGAAGTGTGAACTTTCTCTTCTAGAGGACACTACTGAAGATCAACAATAGTGCAACCTAGTGCGGAGTCAAAGAACTATTTTGTTGGAGAAATTTTTATTTCAAATGTTTGTTCTTTGCTAAATTTTTTTCAGTCTTTGGTTAAGTTGGCAATATTAACCCCTTCTTTCCCCTTGTTTTAAATCTAGCCTATCCCGAATTTCTTGAATTAATTTTCCACCAATTATGTGTTTCTTCTTAGTATTGTGTAGGGGGTTTATTGATCTACCAATAAAATCATCGCGGGAGGGTGTTTTCATTCCCCTAACGCCTAGAACCTTCTGCGAGAGTATTTAAACTGCTGATTTTAGGGTCTCCGGGCCACTTCTGTTCCATCTTTCAGTGTATAAAGTACATAGCAGGAGGCGGGAAGCGCCTCTTTCCTCGGCAGCGGCCATCAATAAGGTAATGGCCGATTAATAAATTCTTTCTTTGCTAGCTCAGCAGTTTAACTCTCGGGGCGGGTGCGAAGCGTTCCTCCATGTAACCTTTTCCTAAAATGTAACGATCTTTTCTTCTATTCTCTTGTAAGCTGCATATTGGGATAGAGAGTGCTAACCCTCTCGAGCTCCCACTCACATTGTCTTGAGGTGAACTTATTTTCTCAACCTATTCTTCGTTAATGTAAAACAAATTGCTCTTTTCTAAAGTCACCTCGGTAGTATGGGATTAGCCCTTGCATTAGTGGCCTAGAGCCAGATTAGGTTTTTAAAAACAAGTGTATTAGGAGTGCAAGATCGCCTCCTCTCAAATTGTTATTTTAGAGGTCATGTAATTGCCCATTTTTATTTAATAGACCTCAGTAGGTTGGGTATTTTACCCCTGTGTATATGTCCAGTGAGGACAACTTGAAGGTGGAGTTTGGTGTGGCCTGGGAGAGGCTTAAATTTTGAGAGCGAGTGGCTCTTTTGAAAATTGAGTGTTGTATGCCTCGTGGAGGCTTTTCTGTGTAATTTGGAGCAAGGGCTCCTAGGTATGAATGGGGTTTTCTGCCCCTCTGTTAAAACTCGTGTTTGGGGTAAAACTGAGCTGATTGCCCAAGCAGTGTAAAATCAGGGCGCGAAGCCCAATTCCTGTAAATATTGTAACTACCCTTTTTGATTTGCTACTTTGTACCTGCCATGCTTGTTATTTCTTTGTTTTTGAAAAAAAAATATAACCTTGTTAAATTTTAAATTAATTTTGCTTTGGTAGCTGGAGACCTATTCACACCCGCACCTTCTTTCACCTCTACCTACCACGGAAAACTCCGTAACACCCATAATACAGCAATGGAACAAGCAACGTTACATATCATCAAGTCAAACGGGACTCATTAATTCATCACTCGGTTCGGTAGCAACCCAATACCCAGGTTTACGATCACCACTAAACAATAACTCGTAATCAAGAGCATCAATCACAACTTAAGATACCACAAACACAGTACCAAAATGACAACATCCCACGGTAGGCCTAACCAGATACTCAGAGTGGAACGACCAAGTTTACAGGCACCATTAAAACAGTACAGCATCTTACAACAACCGGATAAACGTAAGTTAATATGACATAGATCAAAGGAAATATTTCCCGGAGAAGAAGTTATTACACAGATAAAATCCAAGGAAGCAGGGTCAAATTCAAAGCTTAGAACTTAGTAGATACCGGATTACGATACGGAGAGGAAACAATCGTTAACAATTTCCAAAATACACTGGCAAAAGTATCAAGTAAATTTTTCACGAACACAGGTTCAACTTCCCACATCAGAATACATCACCTAGTTGAATAAGAATAAGGACAAGCTACCAATACGCAATTAATAAATTATACTTCAAGGTACCAGGGATAGGGTATTAAATATGAAAAATCCAAAGCTTACAAGATAAACAAATTCATAGCAAGGGAAGAGTAGGCACGATCGGTTGGAGACCTCTAGTACTAGTAGGTGTAGGGGGCGCAATCAGGTTAGTCATCAACAACAGATCAACCAACTAACACCAAGCGAACAGACACTTCATTAGACACTAATAAGCAACATGGAATTAACAGGACAGAAATAGGGACAGAAGAATCACAGGAGGGAACACAATCTGGAATCAGGTAACTAACCTACTGCATGGAAACATAATCACAATTCATTCCACAAAGGGACATCCAATCAAATTAAAAGGAAATTTAAAACCTCAGATCAGAAGACCCCAAAAGGAAAATAACGAGCATTGACCAACACAGCGTACACTACCGGTTACCCAATAGGGTCTCAGCATTACCTGGTCTATAAATACGTGACTTTCCGATCACACTGTCGCTCTACAGCCAACAGGTGCCTCCCCCTATCTCCCAGGGGAGCAGGCAAATAAAACATAAGTGGCGGAATACGAGGCAAGTCCATGGAAAATGCTCACAGAAGCATGAAGAAGGCAGTTCTCAACTAACAGACCCCATAATCTATTAGCAGGAAGATTCCAGTACCGACTAAGAGAATCCTAATCCGTCCCATACCAGAGTAGCAAACCCATAGCACGGTAAGATGACAAACACCAATGTCAACAGACACAAGAATATCCACTGAGAGAAAAAATACCAAAGAGTGGCAGATAAAATTAAAATGAGCTTTACAGGAGAAAATATTAAACACTAGGCGACATCGGATCAATTAGGAAATGCATGAAGACAGGAAAGAAGAAACCCGGACATACTAAACAGACACCTTTCTTGTAACAACAAGCTAATTCCGAGAGTAGCAGTTTCATGTAGGAAGAAATGGCCATATCCACAGGACACGGAGGTAAATTAAAGACAGGCACAAACACTGCCCATACCAAGGTGCCAACATCACCAAATAATTCTACACAACAAGAATAACCCAACCATGACAAACCACACCGGACATGTGTCAGCCCCACAAACATCCTCAACAACATGCCGTGAAGTTCTCAAACACAAACCACGGTACCGTCACAACACAACCACCTTACATAAGTCCAAAGCCATCCCAATCAAGGTTCAAAAGGGCATATACCACCCCTCAGGCAGAGGATCATCAACAACTCAACATAAGACCCAATAAGGAGATATGGTAGGGAAAACTAGAACCTACAACTCAAAGGAATTAGGAAAAAAATAAGAATAGGTTAGCGGAATTTTTCACAACACATATTCCAGGCATATAATTACCATGGCAGTGCACAATACCAAAATGGAGAGAATAATCAGGCATAAGAAACACCTAATTACCAAGTAATGTTTACAGCAGGATGAAAACCCAAGCAGTAGTTCAGAAAAGGTCAGTTAGATTAATTAATACACAGCAAGACAAGTTACGAGTAGGAAAACTAGAAGTGGCCCAGACACCGATAAATGTACTTCAACTAGTTGATAGGTTACACGAGGAAGATGGTTCACGACACACCAGAAATAGTTAAACACGTCCGACCAATAATCAGGAAGGGAAAAACCAGTTAAAACTATAACAGCTCAGGCACAAGGCCATCTAGTTATTCCAACCCAATACCGGCCAACATGGCCCAACCATAACCGATGACAGCCAGATAAACAGATGACACAGAGGATAGCTCAAATCATTAACCAAGACCAAGCATACACACACATATACACAGGTAGGATGATGAAATGAGAGGACTTGCATACAGACCACGCACACTACCCAGCCAAAGAACAAGCACACAGAAGCTCAGTAATGATTGAGTCCCACAATATTTTTTTTTCAATACACCAAATTCCACACAAGGAAAAGAACAAGTTACTAAAAATTGGTGAAATAACCCAGTCATGATCATACAAGGATGGATATATAACGGCACACTTCAAGTTCACTACACTACAGAAGGTAGTAACTTAAATCGAAATTAAGGAAATAATAATAATAATAATAATAATAATAATAATAATAATAATAATACAGATAAGGTTAAGCAATTTCCAAAGCAAACGAGGTGCACAGAAGCATTACAGGCTTGATAAGTTTCAAAATACCATGATGTTGCTCACCAGATTATCAGCTATTAACAACGTAAGGGACAGTTGCTGGCATGAAAACGACAGAGGTTAGCCATAAGTTAGTAAGGGCAAATAAATATATCCACACAGCACCAATTAAATGGAAGGCATATACAACCATCAACGCCAAAATACCAGGTCTTAGTTCACAACAATGATAGGGCATAACACATCACCGTATACTTCAGCACATAACCGTTTACACATATACTGTAATTAGCCATAATTGGACATGCCTAGAGGTTAGGTTAACTTAATAATCGGTATCACACACCAGAGCTAACGCAGTTGAAAATATAATTTAGAAGAAGATAAATTAACAATTAGCATGTACACCACCGAAGCACAATACCGGAAATATGATAGTAATGATAAATAACAACATTAAGTCTTGGAGCCGCAAGCAAAGCCAGAACCAATAACACAATAAAATGCTCCCACTATCACTCACCAACCAGCAACCAAGCAAACTCCACTTAAAAGTAAAGATCAGAAAAGCTCTTCCAGATAAAACCAAATTAATCCACACCGAAATCGCAACCACAGTACGCAGGAAGGCAGTAAAAATACAAGGTTGACAGCCAGTACACATAATACAGCACATGTAGCCAACGGTAGTACACATGTAACCCTGAGTCAACCAAGTAATACTCAACTACAAGTTGTTCAATAATTACAACTTCCGCCAACCCAGGATAAATAATTAAATGCAATCACTCACCAAATCCGCCGAGAATAAGGAAGAAAATATACAGGTCACCTCAAAACATCCAAGCAGAGAGGCTGCGAGTACCACACATATACCAGAAGGGTTTCAAAATCATAATCAGCACATTGGATAATCATACAGCTCAGTAAAAATACAGATGAAGAGAAACAGGGGACTCCAAATGGCAGATACATGAAAAAAGCAAATAAGGTATTAGACAAGATCACTGCACCCTTTTTTACAATTTTATATCACAATATTTGTTTTTCTTGCCTCAGTTAGTCTTTCAACAACTTAATATCGTACCATTAAAATAAAACCAAGGAAGAGTGCAATCAACCTACAGTAGATAAGAGCAGTCGGCACTCAAAATAATAAACTATCAGCACAGACACCCCCAACAGACCAGATTACAAAAAAGAGGATGCAACAAACCTACATTAATCCCACAACACACAAACAAAATAACCAAAGAGCTGCTACCAATTAACTCTACCGCCTTACTGACTGTCAGCAGTAGGAAGTCAAACAGGGACAAGAAAATTAAAGACAGTAGCAAAATGATTCATTACCATCAAAGCATACCACAACCTTAGTTTAACAATCCGTTACCCAGAGACCATGAACCAAAATAAATGTTGGTACGGCAGTAAAATTTCTAATCTACAATAAAGAGGACAAGTTTTTCATAATGAACATAACTTACATATTTATTTATTTTAAAGAATAAATGAATTAAGCCATCACTATCAGGGAAGCGTCCAAAATTAAAACCACCCAAACTGGGTTACAAATAAATTTAGAAAGGAAAAACTTCACGTGCCGTCCGGACGGAAAAATAAAATTACCTGATACATTTTGTATAACTTCAAACCAATCCAACTACGTGTGAAATATTAACATGTTTTATGCATTGCGTCTTCAATAAATAGTTCTTTTCACAACATTCCTTTAACTTAAAAATATTTTCATTACACCGAAAACACTTAGGCTAATCACCACGGAGATTTCACACGGACCCCAGTACATGCAACGCGGATGAGAAAATAGCAGACATAAACCGGCAGAAGGCCAGAAAAATATAAGGATGAATAAAAGGGGAATACATAAAATTACATAAAGTATGGAAAACAAATGAAAATCCCCAAGAAACGGACCAAAACTCACATGCATAATTAAGAGAAGCCGAACGCCACCAAACAACAACAAACACAATCACAACCGTGACCAGTTGCCATGGTGACAAACACGACAAGAGTCCTTGGCAACCCCGAAAACATGAACCCAAATAACACACAGGACCAACCAAAATACGAAGGGAAAGGGAAAGATTACCAAAACACAGTCAAAATTAAATGAGCAGAAACAGAGGTAAACAAGAAATTAAAACGAAAGAGACTGGTACCCAAGTGAAATATCGCGTAGTTTAAGGGTTATACACAGAGATGTTTCATAGTTACTCATTAGTATTGTCAAATAAATTAGTTTTTAATTAATTACACTTCCTTTTCACCCAACTTGATACAGTTTGGAAACCCAATTCAGAAAAACCTAAGGTAACCTAAAAAAAGCTGGACGACATAATAAATCCAAGACCGACGACGATACTCAAGATGAAAGAATTTCACTCATAATTCTTCACGCAGCAGGAAGCAGATCCAAGACAGAAATGAAAAAAGACTTACTTGCTTTGTTGGAGTTGGAGAAGTGTACTACTATCCGTTACTCACATAAATGAAATATACTTGAAGTTACAAATTTATAATAAAAGGAAGACGTTCCCAAAGTTGATAGATCAGCACTAAGGAGAAGTCCTTATGTAGAAACACTGTTATCCTTTATCTATGTGGTGGATCGGAAAACGACCCAGGAGAGGGAACGAAACATGTCTTGCCTCCATCGTACTCCAAGGATTACTCATGGCGGACCACACCGATAATGAGCATGGCCCACCGCACGGAGAAAGAGAAATTCAGAGACTCGCTCTCAATAAGAAACTACAACATACGGCACGGAATCGTACCAGACTAAGATAATAAAGGTTCAGAGAAATAACGTTAAGGTAAAATAATTTCATGGTGACAATGACCGAGATGGTACCAAATAAATTGGGCAAGGCCACATAGAAGGTACTTGTAAAAATACAAGACTGAAATAATTCTGAATGACACAATTAAAAAAACACAAATGCAGTATTCGAAATATAGTTGGGGAGAGCTAATACTCTTCACCAACGTCAAACATTGTAGACATATCTGTAAATATCGTATTATATAATGAAACAACAAAATGTACAGAGGAAATAAGAATCGCCAATTACTCTTTACTTTTTAGAACCACCACTGTTTATCAGAATAGTTATTTCCTCATCCTCACTCCCGATTTTATTTTATTTCTTCCTTCATGAGCAGCTCTATAATTCCAATATAATTATACCAATGAATGTGATAAAAGACCACCGGTTAACCCTCAAATAATTATGATAAAATAGTCGTTGTTGAGTCGTACGCTGGCGTGTTGTATGTTTAGAGTCATTAATATTTTTGAGAAAAGGTCACGTATAGAACATTTTAAAATATAATTCTGAAAATTAGTTTTTGTTTTCAACGTTAGCGTGAGTTCGAACGTGTAGTGTACTCCTCGGTACTCCTGTAGGCCGCAGAGTGATGACGTCACATTTTGAGTATAGCGGCCTTGTATCCTAGGTGGCGTTGGTGCAAGCAAACGGTATGCATCAAACACAACGTGTAGGTAGGCATTAACCCTTTCCGGCCTGGTGTAGCCATTTGGCTACGTAAGATATGAGAAGCTATTGCACATCTAGTTCTTGCTATTAATGTTGCTCTTTGATAACCACAACTTTACTAAAGGGCACTAGAGGCAGCACTTCACAGTATACTATTCTGAAGTAACTGGTCATGTTGTCATCATCAAGTTGGCAGTGAGGTGTAACGCACATTGTAGAAGACTCCATGTCACGCTTGGACATTCGATTATACTGAGGTGTGTTATGATTTTTTGTGCTGCCGGGAGATTTTTTTGCTATTGGTTTTAGATCGCACCATCACAGATAGGTCTTATTCTGACGATGGGATATGAAAGGGCTGAGAGTTGGAAGAAAGCGTCCGTGGCCTTAATTAAGGTACAGCCCCAGCATTTGCCTGGTGTGAAATTGGGGAAACAACGGAAAACCATCTTTAGGGCTGCCGAGAGTGGGGGTCGAACCCACTAACTCCCGGATGCAAGCTCACAGCTGCGCGCCCCTAACCTCACAACCAATTCCCCCAGTGGGAGATGTTTTATGACGAATAAATGTACATACACGATATTCAGTGTTGTTCTACCTTTTCTGGTGAGTTGTTCACAACTGAAAATGCATGTAAGCAGTTGGCTCAGCATGTAACTGGTGGCGTTACTTTTAGAGTCTGAGCAACCTAATGATGAACATAAAATAAGGTGATTTATCTGATGCTGACATTGAAGTTGAAAATGTAGATGATTTGGAGGCGAGGATTGTTCTTATGAAAATAACTCTGCTGCACCTCCAGACATAGGACTGAAAACTGAACCGAAATATGCTGAAGAGGATTCTGAACAACTTGAACAAGAAGTTCCTCTTATAGTAACTGACAATGTGCGTGATGAAACACCACGTTGGCCTTCTCCCAGTTCCTTTCGAGTGTAATAACAACATTTTTGTATCCTCCCAAAGTCATAAGCAGGCCTGTTCAGTATTTTAGGCAGTTCATTGACAGTGAGATGATTATAAAGTTGTTCAAGAAACAAACCTCTACTCAACACGGAAATTAGGAACATCAGTGAATACTAATTCCCAGGAAATAGATACGTTTTGGGGGATTAATATTATAAGTGGGATAGTACAGGTGCCCAGTTACAGAATGTATTGGTTGGACAGTACCAGGTATCCTTTCATAGCAGATTCGATGTCAAGAAAGCGGTTCGACAAACTTAGAACACACCTACACCTAAATAACAATGACAAAATTCATTCATTCATTTCAATTCATTCCAACGAGCCTCCAGGCTCATACATAGGAAATGTACAGGACATTACATATTGGCGGGCACTCACATATCAAAATATAGTTCGTGTATATAAGATTATTGGTAAATGGTTAAGCAAATAAACACATACAATATGTAAAATAACTACATCATTAATACGAGTATTAGAGAGAATTTTTACTGACTGCATATACATTTCCGTGGTGTAGGGGTAGCGTGCTTGCCTCTTACCCGGACGCCCCGTGTTCGATTCCCGGCCAGGTCAGGGATTTTTCCTTGGAGCTGAGGGCAGGTTCGAGGTCCACTCAGCCTACGTGATTAGAATTGAGGAACTACCTGACGTTGAGAAAGCGGCCCCGGTCTAGAAAGCCAAGAATAACGACCGAGGGGATTCGTCGTGTTGACCACAAGAAGCCTCGTAATCTGCAGGCCTTCGGGGTGAGCAGCGGTCGCTTGGTAGGCCACAGCCCTTCAAGGGCTGTAGTGCCATGGGGTTTGGTTTGGTTTGGTTTGGTTTGGTTTGGTTTGGTTTGGTTTGTATTTACATTTGCATAACATAGAAGTTGCAGAGGTACAAGAATGTATTACAGAGTATTTACATTTACATAACATGAAAGTTGCAGAGGTACAAGAATATATTACAGAGTATTTACATTTACATAACATGAAAGTTGCAGAGGTACAAGAATAGATTGTTGTTGATTGAGTCATCAGTCCATAGACTGGTTTGATGCAACTCTCCATGCCACTCTATCCTGTGATATCCTTTTCATTTCTACGTAACTATTGCATCCTATATCTGCTCTAATCTGCTTGTTATATTCATACCTTGGTCTACCCCTACTATTCTTCCCACCTACACTTTCTTCAAAAACCAACTGAACAAGTACTGGGTGTCTTAAGATGTGTCCTATCAATCTATCACTTCTTCTCGTCAAATTTAGCCAAATTGATCTCCTCTCACCAATTCAATTCAGTATCTCTTTATTCGTGATTCGATCTATCCATCTCACCTTCAGGATTCTTCTGTAACACCACATTTCAAAAGCTTCTATTCCCTTTCTTTCTGAGCTAGTTATCGTCCATGTTTCACTTCTATACAATGCCACGCTTCACACGAAAGTCTTCAAAAACATCTTTCTAATTCCTATATCAATGTTTGAAGTGAGCAAATTTCTTTTCTGAAGAAAGTTCGTCCTTGATTGTGCTAATGTGCATTTTATGTCCTCCTTACTTCTGCCATCGTTAGTTATTTTACTACCGAAGTAACGATATTCATCTACTTCCTTTAAGACTTCATTTCCTAATCTAATATTTCCTGCATCGCCTGCCTTCGTTCGACTGCACTCCATTATCTTTGTTTTGGACTTATTTATTTTCATCTTATACTCCTTACCCAAGACTTCGCCCATACCATTCAGCAGCTTCTCAAGATCTTCTGCAGTCTCAGAGAAAATAACAATATCATTGGCAATCTGAAGGTTTTGATTTCCTCTCCATGGATTGTGATTCCCTTTTAAACTTCCTCTTTGGTTTCCTTTACTGCCTGTTCTATGTAAACATTGAAAAGGAGGGGGACAAAGTGCAGCCTTGCCTCACTCCTTTCTGGATTTCTGCTTCTTTTTTAAACCACTCGATTCTTATCACTGTAGACTGATTTTTATACAGATTGTAGATAATTCTTCGTTCTCGGTATCTGATCCCAATCAACAATATCGAATGTCTTTTCTACAGTAGATCTACGAATGCCATGTACGTGGGCTTCTCCTTCTTGATTCGATCCTCTAAGATCAGACATAAAGTCAGGATTGCTTCACGTGTTCCTGCATTTCTTCTGAAGCCAAATTGATTTTCTCCCAACTCAGCTTCAACTTGTCTTTCCATTCTTCTGTAAATAACACGTGTTAAAATTTTGCAGGTATGAGATAATAAACTAATGGTGCGGTAGTTTTCACATCTGTCAGCACCGGCTTTCTTGGGAATAGGTATATCAATATTTTGCCGAAAATCGGATAGGACTTCTCCTGTCTCATATATCTTAACACAAAATGGAATAACATTGCCATGTTGGTTTCTCCTAAGGCAGTCGGTAATTCAGAGGGAATGTCAATAATTCCAGGTGCCTTGTTCCTATTTAGGTCGCTCACAACTCTGTCAAACTCTGACCTCAATATTGGGTCTCCCATTTCATCAGTATCAACAGCCTCTTCTTGTTCCGGAACCAAATTATCTACATCTTTACCTTGATACAACTGTTGGATATGTTCCTGCCATCTTTCTGCTTTGTCTTCTTACCCTAGAAATGGCTTTCCATCTGAGCTCTTAATATTATAATCATAATTTCGTGTGGCTATTTCTAGCCGAGTGAAGCCCTTGTAAGGCAGGCCCTCCGATGAGGGTGGGCGGCATCTGCCATTTGTAAGTAACTGCGTGTTATTGTGGTGGAGGATAGTGTTATGTGTGGTATGTGAGTTGCAGGGATGTTGGGGACAGCACAAATACCCAGCCCCGGGGCCATTGGCATTAACCAATTAAGGTTAAAATCCCCGACCCGGCCGGGAATCGAACTCGGGACCCTCTGAACTGAAAGCCAGTACGCTGACCATTCAGCCAACGAGTCGGACAGCTCTTAATATTCATACACCTAGATTTCCTTTCCCCAAAGTTTTCTTTGATTTTCCTGTATGCAGCATCTACTTTTCCTAGGACCACACAACCTTCAACATCCTTGCACTTCTCCTTCAGCCAGCCTTCCTGAGCTACCTTGCACTTTCTATCCATTTCATTCTTTAATGCCCTTTTCATTTGTAGCATTCTTGTATTTTCGTCGTTCATCAATCAGGCCTAGTATCTCCTGAGTTATCCACTGATTCTTACTTGATTTTTCTTCCTTCCTAACATTTCTTCAGCAGCCCTACTGACTATCCACTACTGACTATCGTGACTATCATGACTCTCCACTCATCCTCTACTGTGTTTCCTTCAGCCTTTTTATTTAGTCCTTGTGCAACATGTTCCTTGAAACAATCCCTCACCTGCGAACCACGTGACCTTGCCACGGTGGGAAGGCTTGCGTGTCCCACTCCTGAGTTATCCACTGATTCTTAGTTGATATTTTCTTCCTTCCTAACATTTATTCAGCAGCCCTACTGACTTCATTTTTCATGACTCTCCACTCTTCCTCTATTGTGTTTCATTCAGCCTTTTTATTTAGTCCTTGTGCAACATGTTCCTTGAAGCAATCCTTCACCTGCGAACCATGTGACCTTGTCGCGGTGGGAAGGCTTGCGTGTCCCAATGAAGCAGATAGCCGAGCCGCAGGTGCAACCATATCGGATGGGTATCTGTTGAGAGACCAGACTAAGGAATGGTTCATCGAAAGTGAGGTAGCAGCTTTTCGGAAGTTGCAAGGGCGGCAGTCTGGATGATTGACTGATATGGCCTTGTAATAATACTCAACATGGCTTAGCTGTGTTGATACTGCTACACGGCTGAAAGCAACGGGAAACTAAGCCGTAACTAACTCCCGAGGACATGCAGCTCTCTCTGTATGAATGATGTACTGATGATGGCTTCCTCCCGGGTAAAATATTCCGGAGGTAAACTAGTCCCCCATTCGGATCTCCGGGTGGAGACTACACGAGAGGGGGCGATGATCAGGAAGATGGATACTGACATTCTGCGAGTCGGAGCGTGGAATGTTAGAAGTTTGAATCGTTGTGGTAGGTTAAAGAATCTGAAATGGGAGATGGGTAGACTAAAGTTAGATGTAGTTAGTATAAGTTAAGTACGTTGGCAGGAAGAACAGTGTTTTTGGTCAGGCGACCACCGAATTTTCAACACGAAATCAAACAGGGGGAATGCAGGAGTTGGTTTAATAATGAATAAGAAAATAGGGCAGCGCTAGGACCAGCATGGTCAAATAATTATTATCGTCAAGATAGACACCAAACCAAATGCCCACCACAATAGTGCAGGTCTATATGCCTATTAGTTCAGCGGATAAAGAGGAAATCAAAAGAATATATGAAGAGATAGAAGTTTTAATACATTATGTAAAAGGTGACGAGAATCTAATTGTGATGGGAGACTGGAATGCAGTTGTAGGCCAAGGAAGAGAAGGTAATACTAGTATTATATTGTATTTATTGAACATAACATGCGAATTAACCCCAATACATGTTCACAAGGACAGCTGACACAAAACAAGAAAAACAGAATTACAAAATTCCTGGGCATGCCAGGAGGTTCATTGGATACACCGGAAGCGTGACACTCCCAAGGGAGGGTCACCACAGCAGTCATGATCAGTCCCTACATGTCACGCCCATCGTCTACACTTAATATTAAGAGACAAATTAAATGAACAATAAGGGATAAGAAAATAAAAGCAATAACTAATATTAAGGACAATCTACCGCTACTGCCCGGCCGTGTCATCACCCCTGGTGAGAAGAAGCCGCCTTCCCGATGATGACACGACCGGCCCTATCAGTGAGGCCCTAAGGAAGACCCCAACAACTTTACCAGACGACAGTGCGTTTCTCTCGCCATTCCATTGCGGCTGGCCACGTAAAGCTGGAGCCGCTTTCCTCCCTTATCCCACCTCTATATTTCTACCTTCTTTTACATATTTAGGATGGGCCCGTCCCACTCGTTCTCTTACGGTTATGTCCTGTTCTCCCTTGCGCATCACTCCTTACCATCCCCTACTATGCGTGAATAGTGAGAAAAACGCACTTGCCTACAACTGAGTATCATGCTGCTAGCTTCCTGCAAATAATAATGTTATAATGCTCTTAAATTACTGATGCTACATAACAATCAAAATAAAACAAAGGATAATAAAGGAGCAAGCTGTCGCAACCATGTAAATCTACTTCTGCATCCTGCCCTGCCAGCATGTCTAATGAAATTATTACTACAAACTGACGTTCCTAAGTGCTGAGTGTCAATCTCCTACTGACTTCACTATTTACATCATGTACTACCTCGTATTTCACTGCACTGCAGGCCGCTGTCGTTTCTCCACTGCTTCGCTACCCATATAATATTTTTCTGCTCATCTTTTTGTCTACACACTTTTTGTTGCTTAGTATTTAGAAATTTTGCTCTTAGTTTCTCTGTTCCTATACAGTCACAAAGTAAATGTAAATCATCATTCATAGCCTCGCATAGTAAACACTGAGAGTTCTATTTGCTTCTGATCCATCCTTTATTTCTATGCAGTCCCATCAACCACCATAATAACCCACCCTTTACTCTTCCATCCCCAAATCTTATACTTAATTTGGAGATCTGGTAGACCTTATAGAGTAAGCTGAGCGAGGGCCTTTCTCTACATTCTTCCAAACAATTCTGCATCTGAATGTCCTTAATTCTCATTGTCAGGGCCCTCTGCATTCTGCTATTGTTCCCCTTCCATCCCTCTCGCCAGATATATCCCATACCCAATTCCTCAATATAACTTTTGATTTTTGCTAACCAACTCTCATCATACATTCCTTCCAGTTCATATCTATACACTTCCCGCATCAGAAAATCGCCGCCTCCCCGTCTTAGTCTGGACCAATAATTTAATACCCTTTTAACACAGTTTAACTCGATAAAGTCTCCGCATAACGTTAATGCCCCCACATTGGCTGTACATTGCGGTAGCCTCATAACAGCCTTACTGAATTTATATATTATTTGATTCAGGCCGACCCTTTTCTTTTCTAATCCCCACGATTCAACCCCATATAAACCTCTTCTCAAGACCAGAGATATTAGTAATACCCTGAGTATTTTATAGCTAACTCCTGGGTACTTGGCTACTAGATTTTTTATTGCTGCGAGGGCTGCAATCCCTATGAATTTGCATCTCTTGATGTGGTCTTCCCACCCTATTTTTTATTCAGTATCATCCCTAGATATTCCAATCTATCTACTTCCTCTACTCTTGCCCCTGTACCCACCATTCCTTCACTTTACCCTCCTTCTCTTACTTACAATCATCACCTTCGTTTTATTATAGTTAATTTTCAACGACCATTTATTTGCGTAATCTACTAATGTATCCCGACTTTTCTTCAATCCACCCCTAGTCAGCGTCATTAGCAAAATATCATCAGCGAAATTCAGGCCTGGCATCTCCATATTACCCACCGCTGGTACAGCCCACCTTGCCCCACCGTATTCGTCCAGTATATCATTTATAAATTGCTACCTCAGACTACAGGGGTAACACTAAACAAGGCACAAACACAGTTAAAAAGGGAAGGTAAGAGTACAATGCACAATATAAGAAAACACTACACACTCGGAAAAACAGTAGCTAGCATTACGCGGGTCTCCAACAAAACAAGTACGTAACTATCAGTGGGGCCAACTAGTGAACGACAAAACGGGAAGATGGAAGGGCTGGGAACCTACCAAAGGCATGGACATGGCTTAGATAGCGGATTCCGAAATAAATGGCTGTGATCCTTAGATTTTAAAAATATTATTTAAAAGATAATTTTACAAATACATTCCAAGTTACGAGCTATAAGTTCAGTGATATACATAGCTTATTTCGTAGCAGTGTAAACTCAAATTACAAATCATCTGTACATCTAGTTACCAATGCAGTAGCACAATGCAATTTACAGGTTATCCAAAATGTAGCGTACCTAAAGTGATACAGAACTATCAGAGGCAAACCCCAAGGGAAATCCTATTAAACTACAATATACATATTTTAGTGAAACAATTCGGGAATGCCTCGGAAACGAACAGGTGTCTAGCTGAAAAACTAAGGCGTCATAAGTAACTAATTTGGTGAATCTAGGCGAGGTTAGAGCAGACTCCTGTATGAAAAGCACATCGGAACATTACCGAAATTTTAGCAGGAAAGGAATTCAAGAGTGCTTACCCGAGGAGTGTGCCATCCCGAAAACCGGGGGGACGTCATCCAGATAGGCTGCTCGCGGACAGATACACCAAGACCGACAAATTTCAGGATACAGAATTCATTCGAACACTGCCTCGCTCACTATATATAGGAATTACTGGCCTTGGAGGCAACCAATCAGCATGCACGTGTTCCCTATCGCCACCTAGACTCACCAATCACACCCTTACTTTCGATCGCGAACTTTGACTAACATTCTAGAATACGCATGATCGCGAAAGTCGTATTTTTCCAGAATAGATAGAACACACTTTCTAGAACACATACCAACAAGGTAACACACCCTGTACAAAAGTTATGCAACTTTCCGGATCTTTCCAGGAACTATAGACAGAATTCTACTATTTACAAATGCCTGTGTTACAACATTATACAGTACAGGTTAGGTCAATAAAAATAAAACATCATATCGTATTTTTAAAACAAGGTCTTCAAAAAAATACATTCCACTCGCATTATATAGTTCATCTGTAACATAAATAATATAAATAATATGGGCGATAGTTTGCATCATTGTTTGAGTCCCAGCTTACACTCTATCGGTTTACTTATTACATTGTCCTCTAGTTGGACGCTACTATATACTCTGTGATACAGCGCCTCTATCGCACGTATCATTTTCCTAGAAACTCCCAGCCTCCCTAATTTTTCTATTAACGCCATTCTGCTTACTGTATCAAACGCTTCCTCAAAATCGACCGCTGCCAAAAATATGCTGCCAATTCCCCGCACCGTGTATTTCTCGGCTAGCATTTTTACAACCATGATGTTATCTATTGTTTGTCTCCCCCTCCTAAATCCTCCCTGGTATTTAGAGATTATACCGTTATTTTCTGCCTAGTCCCTTAGTCTATTAGCTAAGACTCTTTACAGGGTACTGCAATAAATCGAGATCTCTATCTGTGTTGTTTTCCATCAGCGCCCTTTCCCAGCCAATTCTAATTAGTGTATCTCTTTATCCATGAATACATCTAGCCCTCCCTTTGAGTTCTCTGTCCATATATATTTAGTATGACCACTGCCCCACTCTATCGTGCTTTTTCTCTCTTCCTCTTTGTTTTTCTCTCTCCTCACCAAATTGACCCATACCGGAGCGTGGTGCGATTCAATCCAGTCTTCCACTATTATGCTTTTAATGTAATCTAGCATGTCCTGTGAGTTCATTACTAAATCAATAACGCCCCCTCCTTGTTCAGTAATATAGGTAATATAGGTTTTTGTCCCCCTCCCAATAGCCATTCAAAATGCAGAAATTCCCGACTTCGCGTAATTCTAAAAGTTTTCTACCATAGTTATTGATTACCTTATCATTACTACTTCTTCCTGATCCGACTATCAATTCTTCTTCTTTTCTGTACCTTGGACTTCGCTCGCCTATTCTGGCATTCCAGTCTCCAAGTAATAATATTCCATCCTCCTCATACTTCCCTCTAATGATACCAGTTACTAATAATAATTCCTCAAAGAACTTATCATTTGCATGTGGAGACTCCCTGGGGTGACAGTTGGCAAAAACCAAGCACACATGTTTCTCGCTCCCCATATTAAATCTCATCCACATAACCCCTTCAATGTCACTCTCAATATGCTGTGTACATTCATTCAGCTCTTCTTTGACTAATACTACTATTCCTCCTGGCACGCGACCCATTTTGCTTAATCTCTTCCTTGACTTGTGCCTCACCGTGAATCCTCCCCAAGTTATCTCCCTGCCTACTTCTAGCCATGTTTCTAAAAGCGCTACAATATCAAAAGTTCCTATAAACTTTTTCACTTCTGTATTGTCTATTTTACTCAGTACACCTTCAATATTAACAAAGCCTATTTTCCAGCCTAGTTACAGCTTTTTTCCCTACCCTCCAAACCGCCATCTCTATTCTTACTTCTCGTCATCCTCTCGCTCTCAGCTTCTACCTCCCTTCCATCATTCTTCGACGCTTTATTGTCAACCTTCTTCTCTTTGTCATCCAAACCTTTATAACTTTTTCCCCATAGGTCTTTCAGGCTCCTGCTTCTCCCCTTGGTCATAAGGTCTCTCTCTTTCTTGTCTCCCCCTAATCGGTACTCAGTGCACCCTCTTTTCCTTTCGGAACACTATCTGATAACACTTCATGAACCTGCACACTTGATCTTTCACTCACACTATCTTGCACTGC